>NC_080669.1:72618374-72920025 GCF_027579445.1 Ammospiza nelsoni | reverse complement strand
CTTCTTGGAAAAGTAATCCCTTACCTTGCAAGTTATTTGCTCTTAAAAGTAACTTGCAGGTTGGCTTTACTAGTTTATGACTCAGGTGGGGCTGTTGGAATCCTGGATGCTGAGAATTTTAAACTTTCTGTGCTTACAGGCACAGACCCACAAGAGAACACTGCGTTTGACCTGAGGCTGTGAAGGCTTCCAAAATTCATTGATAGTGCTGAGATAATGGGTGTGTAGTTGGTTAGAAGTGTGTAATATCACAGGGTAGAAAACTTAAGAGTTTGGGATTTTAGAATATAGAAATAAATATGAAGTGAGATGGAGGTTTTAGGGTGGAGACAGGTTGTTATTCTTTACCTTCTTCTTCCTTCTTCTTCATGGGTCTGTAATTGTGATGTTTTGTAATTGGGCAGAAAAGTCCACGTTGTGGACCTTTGGGATCAGTCTTTGGGATCAGTCATTAGGTTAAAAGGGAAAATAATCTAGGTGTCATTAATTGGATAGTTTAGTCTTAAAAGACCTTGTATCAAGAGATTGTTAGCCATTTTGTGCCTTCTAATGAAAAGCTGCCAAACTCATGGTTGTGAGACTGTTGAGTTTATTATTTTACTGATAAATAATAAACACCTGAGTCAGAACATGAACTACTATCTCAAGTGCCTTCAGGGCTGCATTGTTTTGTTCTGAACATACAATATTTATACATAAAGTATTACGGTGTTCAAGCAGACTGTATGACTCTTGTTCAAAATTCCTCCTTTTTGCAGTGAGCAGGAGTGTTTAGTTTATTTCACTGTTTCGTCAGAAATAGTACGCATGACTTTCAAGACTATATGTTCCTGGCAGAACTAATTACAGATTTTGGGATTGCCTAGAAAATTATAACATGGCACAACAGTAGGATTTAGAATGAACAGGTTGTCTGAAACACCAGAGGCTGGATTTGAATTCAAAAGACTACTGAAATCCTCTATTTACATCTTGGTTCAAGCAGCTTATGACAACAGAGTGGAATGTATAATGATCTCTTTGTAAGAATAATTATTTATGCTTTAAAATGGACCAGTTGTTCTTTGTCTAGCATGTCATTATGGATGGTTATCTCTTTCCCAGCAGCAGGATTTTTTTTTTTTTTTTTTTGGGCACCTGAGGGTCTGCTGAACAGTATTTAAGGCTTCTGTGGTCTAAAATTGAGTAGCTACCTTGCCTGTGTCTGTGTTAAAACTGGTTGATAGTAATGCTGAAGTAATGATAGTAATTACAGGCTGATAATAATGCTGATGATGACATCCTTCTGAAGTCAGGCTACTTGTTTTAGGGTGTTCTGGGTAGTTACACAGGAGTGCAGAAGTTAAAGCAGCAGACTGGCTTTATTTCTGTTTTTGGAAGATGAGTAATTATGACTCAGCCCAGGCCGAATCCTACAGGAGTGGCTGAGATGGGATGTGGCCATTTATTTCTCAGTCAGCCTTCTCTCACTTCTTCCTCCCAGATTGTACCCTGAGCTCCTTTTAGGTCCTGTGCCCTGGCTTTCTGTGCTGAGCTCCCTGGTCCCTGCATCCCAAACCTTTGTGTGCAAGGGAGGTGTGACAGGAACCACATCCAGGGAGGTGAGCACAAATCTGCAAGCTCCGAGACAGATACATCCCCTGAAAAGGGAAATACAGTCATCAAAATTTGTGCCAAAGACATGTTTGGAATGGGCAGGCCTTCTCTGCCACTCTTTAAATTGAAACATCAATTTCAATATTGAGTCCAAATATCAAACACTGTTTGTTTGCTCACCTGTTCATGGGAAACTTTTGCATTTGTTGTATTTATTAGCAAAAAAACCCCTAGCCCTTCAAGTGTCTGGTCAATTCCTACCTCTTGTTATTTCATACATTAAAAAATAGCAATTACATTATTTTTCAGGGTTGGCACAAAACAAACAGTGAGAGCTGAGTTTACAGATGAAAAATGAAATGTGAAGTTTAGCAGGAGTTGGCCTTTGATCCTTGTGGGTCCCTTCCAGCTCAGGACATTCTGTGGTTCTATGAAAGCGTCACAAGACGTGTAAATTAAGGGAAATGATAATGCATGTTGGGCAGCAAGGCCTAGAAATCTACCTCAGTTCAGTTTAAAGTATTGTTTGTGTACTTCCTGGAAATTGCAATTAAGGGACTCCAGGGAGTGCTTTTCCAGTTGCATATTATGTAATAAGTTTTACCATAATTGTTGGACATAGCATTAATTTTCAAGGTATGACTGAGCTGGGTAGGCCAGATCAGGCGTGTTTAAAAACAAAACTAAGATTCGAAATGTATATAACTTTGTGGCTTACATTGAATGAAAATTCAGCATCAACATACTAGGAAAATGTGAGGAAGTAATGTTGATGGAGGATCTGTCTCCAGAATTATTCTGAAGCCTTTTGGAATAGATTAAGTAGATTGTAGTTAAAAACTATTTTAACATATTTTGTTTTCCCCAGTTTAAAGACTAAAAAAGACAGTGGCCAGCTGTAATAATATCTGCTTTCCTTTCCTCAGATTTCTCTGTGCATTACCTCTATTGCCTTCACAGAAGCCTTTCATAAGCGGGCTTCCAGCTTCTCATTTTGGAAGTTTTATGCTTTTCCTGTCTGTGCAAGTGGTCTTCCATAGGCATTTCTGTCATTCTGCCCTTTCCTCTGAGCTTGCAAGAAAAAAATTTTCACAATCATCTTTGTTCCCTCCAGCCAGTGTCCAGAGACGCCCTAAATTCTGTGAGGAAGTTCTTGCTTTGTAGAGAGTAGCATCCACTAGTGATGGTGAATGAAACCTGACCAAAATTCAGAGAACAAAATACGGGTTTCTGTGTGTTTCTTGAGGTTCCTGCTCAGCGCCAAATCAGCAAATAAATTAAAAAAAAATAAAAAAAAGACAGAGAAGAGCTGGGGTGTTTTGGGTCACAGACTTCTCTGAGGATAGTGTTGGGAAGGTTTTCATGCCGGCTCTGCTGTTGACCTCCACATTGTTACAGCGTTCCTGGGGCAATGTAAATGTATGCTTATCAAAATTAAGGTTTCTCTAGGCACTATTCTATTTTCTTCCTTCTCAGAGCTGCCTCCTAAGAGAAAGATGTTGCAGTAGAAGGTCTTTGGGATTCCTGGTGTGATAAAGTTTTCAGAGAGCTCTTTGGAAACTGAGGAGTAAGGTTAGCCATGAGGTGCATTTGCCTCATACAAGCCTTTGGAATTGGTCAACCATAATATTGTTGCCTTTCACAAAAACAGCCTTTAGTTTGGATTTGGCTTTTTCTGTGCAGCTGTGTCTGAGCATAAAGCACCAGGTCAGAAGTATATTAAATTTAGGTTACAAATAAGAACTCAGTGGTTCACAAAACTCAGATATAGGCTCTCTGTCACATTTTGATTGACAAACTGTACTTTAATTTTTTGTCACAAAACCGAATCTATGAAGTAAAACTGGAATGGGTTCCTAGGCCCAAAGATGTTTGAACTCTGGGGAACACACTGGAGAGGCACGTCCTGAGGAGCTAAACTGAGAATTACTCCTGCCATCTTCTGAGACAAGGTCTTGCAGATCTTGGCGAGTCCAGTATCTGTGACGTGCATCCCAAAATCTCATCTGGCACAGAAAGCCAGTGGGGTTTGGTAACAGGTGATTTCTTCTGCAGCTGGAAAGCCATACTAACAGATTTGATCCGTGTTATTTATTGTAGCACACCTGTCTCTGATGTGATTCCACTGCACTATATTTATGTAACACGAATCAGAGGGGTTGAAGTGTACTGCCCTCTGGACCCACCTCCACCCTACGAAACTGTGTGCAGCTTAAAAAGCTCTGAGCAGGTATGAGCCACAGGAGTTTAATGTCTGATTTGGTTTTTCCACTCTAAGGGAGAGGTTGCACTCAAGCATGGTATATGTACATCAGGAGGATACATTTGATTATGAATGTAAATTTCACCAAAGATTTTAATTAGTCACTTATCTGTGGAACTGTAAAGTTTTCTCCAGTTGGGAAACAACCCAGGCATAGGGAGAAGGAGGAGAAAGCAATGTGGAGCACACCTGTTGCTGGTTATTTAAAAAGAGCGCCTTGCTTTAGTTTGCTTACTCCTCCCATGAGGGACTAGGTCAAGGTTTTTGCATCACTGGCCATCCTTTTTCACTGGTGTTTTCAAAAGACAGGCACTTTTCATCAGAAAATACTGGGTAGGATAAAATTCACTGTGCACTGGCCTTGATTTTGCCATGGGATTGAAGTCATATCACACAGTCTCTCTGTAGTTAAGAACAGGTATTCCATTTCTAAGGTGGATGCTGCAGTTCTTAGAAATGTCAGAGAAAGGTGGTGACTTGTGATTTTTCAACTTTTGTATTCTGTTCCAGGGAGGTGCACTTCAAATAAATGGTGTGGAAGAGGTTGATTCAGGGGAAGTAAGTGACAGGCAGTCCTCTCAAGGTAAAAAGTAATTTTAATGTTTGTTCTAGAATGTTCCCTCCAACACATACAACTCAATGCAGCAGCAGCAGCATTAGTTCTTTGACAGACAGCCATCATACTCCAAACCAGAAATACAGAATCATGATTGTTTTGGGGTGGGAGCAAGGATTAATATTTAAAATGTTTAAAAGCACAGCAAGTTGTTTTCATGCAAGATACAGAAAGAAGGATATGTTTCCTTTTTAGTAACCTAAAAGTTATTTTTTGACACTATATCCATGTTTTAAGAAATTATGTCCACCTCCGGTGCTTCTCTTTGTTGAGTGTATGTGATGGGGCCTGTTAACATTTTGTTGCTGGTAAAAATAGGATAAGGATTAAGTATTGCAGTACTGTGTGGAGCTAAACTGGGAATTACTCCATTATCCAGCCTGAACTGGAAGAATTACTAAATAATTTCTGCATCCTGGTACGGGAGATAGCTAACCTTCTGTAAGAGACAACATCAGGTTTGCTCTGCACTGTTTTAGAAAACCATGCCTATGGCTCAAAGATTTTTTTAGCCTAATGTTTGTTGCAATGTAGGCTTGTGGCTGAACAGTATTAACTTCCAGCTTTTCCAGTACAGCCCATGAAATATGTTCCAGTTTTCATTAGGACTTGGCCATTGTGGCAAGATTTGTCTCATTTGCGATATCCACACAACAGAGTAAAGACTGGGGCAGGGGGCAAGCCCCAAATCTTTTATTTGATTGCGGCCTGTCTTCTGTCAACCTATTTACTAAACTGTAAAAAAAGCTTGGGTTTGAACTGCATCAGTTGGAATTGTTCCAGTTATGTGGAGTCAGGGGAAAAAAAGAGTCTGTGTAAAGTCATACTTTAGCCAAATATCAGCTCTGTCAAAATCCCCTTAAACTCTGACCGTCTGCCTGAAACCTCTGAAAACAAGCACTTGGGTGCTTATGGTGTCTTGCCAGCTGTAATAATCAGAATGAAGCCTTTTGCTACAGCTCCTCTGGATTTCTTGCTCAAGGCTTTCTTACTGGTAAAACTCCTGTTGCTTTCTCTGAGCTCCTGTGCACAAACAAAAAGAGGTTATCAAATACAAGGATACACGTTAAAAAGTTATGGGGACTGGAAACTGGAAAAAATAGCATAGAAAATGCACTTGCAGGGAAGGACAGTCAGGAAAGTATTTTGTCTTGTTTTGTCTTGTTTTGTTTTGTTTTGTTTTGAAAAAAGGCTCTGATATCACATTGTTTGAGGCATTTGTGTTTAAAAATTTCCTTTGGAAGAATCAGACCTACCTGAGCACATATGGCAAAGGGTACCCTCCTCTCTATGATCCTAACTGGTTTGTCCAGTATTTTTTAAATAAAAATATCTGTAAATAAACATTTAATTAACAGCCTGCCTGTTAAATTCTGATAAAAACAGAAAGTAAGCCTCTTAAGAAAGAAAATTAACCCTGCTGCTTCTTCTAGATGCCAGGGCTTCCTAGAGTTTAGGAAAAAAGAAATACTCGGAGCTGTATCTCTTCCTTTATTTAAATTCGGAGAGGTGTACTACATCTGACTGGAATGGAGTTAATTTCCTTCATAGGAGCCTATGGTGCTGGTTTGGATTTGTGACCTGGGGGGAGTGTTCCAGCGTTGTCACTGTTCAGGGACTGGCTGGGATCAGTCAGTGGTGAGTGACTGTTTTTGCATCACTTGTTTTCCCTTGAATTTCTTGGGTTATTACCCTCCCACCTCACTCCAGCTGTCCTTATCTCAGCTCATGAGTTCTGCCACTTCTGTCCTTCAGTTCTTCTCCCCATATCACTGGGCAAGAGGGAGTGTGACTGCAAGGGACTGAGTGCCTGCTGGGGTTAAAACACTGCAGGAGGGAAATACAAGGGGGGGCTCGTGTTGGAATTGTGGCAGAGGAAGTCTGTGGGCGGTCTCAGCTGATGCAGTGTAGCAGTCCATAAATAAAACTTGATCTTTCAGTTTATACTGGCAGGCTGCCATGCCAGAGCATTTGTGTATGATGCTGTGATTCCTTTGGCATCATCAGGGCTGATAACTGAGCATAGCTCCTAGTGGAAGTTAGAGCTGTGGACTACTCTGCCAGCAGAGTGAGGGGAATCCTGACTGCTGTCTGCAGGAGGAGCTCTAAAGATTCTCTGTGCCAGCTAAAACTGTTTTACTGACTTCATAATCACTCCTGTGAAGCAGAAAAGGATTTCCCCTGCTGACTGCAGTAGGCAGGCAATGCAGCATTTTGCTGGTGCTGTAGCTGCTCTGTATCATCACAAACTAGGTGTACGCATTTCCAGTTCACACCACCATAAGACAGTTATCTTTCTGAAACATTAATATTATTAAGGATTATCTTAAGATCACAAAATCTGTTGATTAATCTGCTTAAAATTTTTTAAAAATACCAAACAATCTCTCCAAAGTAACAGCAGCATTGTATCTCCAGGGCTTACTGCTAACACAGCTCCACTGGTGTTGAAAAGTTTAGATTGGTGATGGACTCTTTAATCCTGCATGACTCTTGGTCTGCCATATTTTGTTGCTGGGCCTCACCTTCTGATTTTCTAGGCTGGTACCTGTTTTATATAGGTTGTGTCACTCTTTCTTCTCTTTAGAGATTCTAATTTGCATTTGTGTAGACGATAAGGTGCTGTCCTCAACAAGTACAATCATCAAAACCTAAATTTTCTTGATGCTCCTGCCACTGCTGCATACCTGTTAAGAGTGACACTACAGGTTTTTGCTGTGTTCCGAATAAAAGCCTATTTACATTAATTTGGTTTTGTACTGGGTTTGCATGACCAAGTTTTGGTAGTGGCAAGGAAGCTGCTGGAAGGTTTGAAGCTTCTTCTATGCCTGGCAGAGCTCCAAAGATGGACCTGCTGCTGGAGAAGGCTGGACCAGTTAGAAATCATGGTAACACCTCTGTGACAGCATATTTAAGAAGGGAAAATAAGTTACTTTACAGATGTATTGGTGGTCAGAGAAGAGTGAAGTGAGAATATGTGAGATAAACAGTCCTGCAAATGCCAGGGCCAGTGGAGAAAAGGAGGGGCAGGAGGTGCTCCAAGTGCTGGAGCAGAGATTCCCCTGCAGCCCATAGTGCAGCCCATGGAGAGGCAGCTGTGCCCCTGCAGCCATGGAGGTTCACAGGGATGCAGAGATCCACCTGCAGGTCATGGAGAACCCCCACTGGAGCTGGTGTGTGCAAGAAGGCTGTGAACCCATGGGAGGCCTGTGCTGGAATGGGCTCCTGGCAGGGACCTGCACACCACTGGAGAAAGGAGCCCATGCTGGAGCAGGTTTCTGGGTAGGACTTGTGACCCTTTGGGGGACCCACGCTGGAACAGGACTGACCCCATGGAAGAGTGACCACACTGCAGCATTTTATGTAGAAGTGTTGCCTGTGGAATGGACTGAAGCTGGAGAAGTTCCTGGAGAACTGTCTCCAGTGGGAGGGACCCCATGCTGCAGCAGAGGAAGGACCCCTCTCCCTGAGCAGCAGCAGAAACCATGAACTGACCATAACCCACATTCCCTGTGCTGTTGCAGGGCAGAAGCCCAGGGGAGGGACGGGAAAGGTGGTTTTAAGATCTGTTTTACTTCTCATTATTCTGCTCATTTTTGAGTAAAATCAGCCAATATCCACGAGCTGAATCTGATAGTAATTGATAGTAATGATGATGATAGTAATTGATGAATGATCTCTCCCTGTCCTTATTTCAAGTCATGAGCCTTTTTCTCCCCTGTCCAGTTGCAGAGGGGTGTGGCTGTGATGGGTATGTGGCATCCAGTTAAGGGCAGCCAACTACAAATTTTTGAACTCCTGAATGATCAATAAAATTGTTTTTTTGTAATATGCCAGGTGCCACTAGATGGAGGTACAGAACCAAGCTTAGTGAGAAATGTACACAGCTGCATCCTGTCCTGTTCATTAAATTGCAGCACATAGTTTCACTCCTAGGAAAAAGAGTGGGAAGGATATAGCATATCACAAGAATGCAGGAAAGTATAAGTAAAGATTTTAATTTCTTTTTAAGGGCTGATCACTGATTTACAAGATCCCTAATTGCAAAAGGTGACCAATCTCTCTAACTGTGTGATGTCATATCTTGGTACAACTGCCTGTAAGCAGGAGGATTTGGGGCTCTGTGATACTTAGTTTTTTTGCCAATAAAGCTGGAGTTCCCTTCTCTCTGATCAGGTAGTTTAAGGTGATTTTTGTACTAGGGTGTACTAGACTGTAGTCTATTGGTACTCCAGTTGCATAAGGCTGAACAGGTTTTTGCAAACATTTTAACAATGTTTAGACCAATGTTACTGTTCAGTAAGTGTGGGTCTGTGCACGCATACATGCTCCTCTACACCTCTGTGACCTCTGTCATTACAGATTTGCAGATTTCCCTATTACAGATGGGGGGAAAAAATCAGTTTCTAATAATGGCTTCTACAGATTAGCTTTATTTTGACTACTGCTTTTCTGTTTCCAATTATTCAGCTGAAGAAATTCAGGAGCCTTCCAGCAGAGTGAGCCTTTCCCCTTCAAATGCAGGCTGTGTGCCTGCAGGAAGGAACAGAAGAGCCTTCGATCCCTTGTGGAAATGTTCTAAAAGTGACGCTGGGCTCCTGCACTGCCAGCTGCCTCGAGGTGACTCTGTTTTCTCTGCCAGTGATTGTGTAATGGTTCTTTGAAAGAACTTTTCAGCAGTTCGGTACATCGAACCTCGTACCTGCAGAAATCAGCTGCTGTTTCCCAACAGAGCACCTACATAACAGTACTCTGTGCTTTGCCAAACCTTCTCCACCTAACTCCTTATTTTGCCACTCTTCAGGTTTTCATATCTAGGAGCAGGGTCTGTAGCAAGGTCTAGGTATGAGGGAGGGGTAGTGGAAAATGAGGAGAGAGAAAACAGGATTCCTCGGTGCACTGACATCTAAAGTCTTACGAGTGCAGTTGTCAGTGTAAGCAATAAACCATAACTGGCTTGGGGATTTGCCTATACATTTGCTCCCCTTTTATCAAGCCTCATATTGTCAAAAAAAACCCCCTCAGAAACTCAACACAACCCATGGTGGAGAGTTGATGAAATTGCTTTGGTGTCAGTGATCTCATTCTGCTGCTGTGGGAAAACTGCTAATGTGACTACACAGTCTGTGATACTGCTGACAACCTTGAAAAACGCACCTGTCAGGGGTCTTGCAGTTTTTACGAGAGGATATTGGAATCTCAACAGGAGCTGCTGATACATACCAGCACTCAAAATGTAAGGGCCAATGGGGCATGTTAGTAACAGCCATTTATTTTGGATATTGGGAGCATGCCTGCCTGGATTACACTTGCTGTTTTTGTGGAATGTTTTCATGGCTCTGCTGTATCATGTGCTTTTTCTTGTCCTCCTATCAACTTCCACCACGGCAGCCCAGAGAATCTGCTGCTGAAGCAGTAGTTACATGACACAGAACCTATTCATAGCTGTGAAAGCGGAGTGCTTCCACTGTACAGAGACCCCATGTCAGGAGCATTTGGAAGCTTTAGGCTTGGTGTTCCTGAAGTTAGGTCTGAGTTAGTCACCAGTGCTACAGAATAGGAACTCACTGCAACAGAGGAATTTGCTTCGAGGTAGTGCTTTTCTTGCTGGGAAGTTTTGTGTCTCCTAATATTTTTTGGTCTGAAGCTGACATTAAAGAGCTTCTTGAATAAACTGTAGGTGTGGTTTTGGGGTTTTTTTGGTTTTTTATTCCTTTTAATGGGGTCAAAATTTGGTAACTTGTTTATACCAAAGGCAGTGAATTTTTCACCAAAGGCAGCAAAATTGATTCTGTATTGCCCTTTGTTTAGTCCTTGCAAGGTAATTTTGAATGTTTTGGTGTGGGTTAAATTGTTTCGGTTTTTCTCATTGAATTTCTACTTTGTAGTATTACTAGCTTCCAGCTTGGCAGGTAGTGATTTTCAGGTACAATTTGTCCTCCTGACTGCTAATAACTAAAAGTTATAAAGAGTTTAGGAGACATCATAAAATCATTATACCTTTATGTTTACATTAACACTCAACAGGCATTTCAGGTCTCTTCAGATGCCAAACAAGAGAAAGGAACCAAATGTACACAAAATGACAAAGAGCTTTTCAAAGGCGAAGAGTCCCTCCAGACGCTGACATGCAATATGCACTCAGTCATAACTATGTATGACTGTTTTACAGGCATTTTGTGTAAATCTGATAGAGTGAGCCTTCCAAGCCACCCTGACCATGCCAGACTGTCAAGCTGTACAAGGTTAAAAAGGTTAAACCATGTACTGCATCCTCATTGAATAAAGAGAGGAATCTCTGGGAATACTGTGAACTATGCGGATTGTTTACTTGTTTTTTGTCTTCAGGGACAGTGGTCAGCTGTGAAACTGCAACACTCAATGATGTAAATCCACTGAACGCTGTCACCTTGCGGAAGAGCTCAGGAGCCAGAGCTTTGAGGGGAAGACCCCAGTCTCTGATAGACTATAACTCTTACATGGACACTAAACGGCGTGTGGCATGGATCCTTGAGCAGTCCTGCAGCATGAGCCCAGACATACGTGACTTGGTGGAAAATATCAAGTCTGTTTTAAAATCAGATGAGAAACATATGGCAGAAGCTGTGACCAGTGCCACGTTCCTTGAGCAGGTAGTTTTATTACTTGTACTGCTCAGATGTTGCCCCTGGTTCGGAAGTATAAGTTTCCATTTGCCAGTCTGTGTGTCAGAGTTCTTGAACCAAACTGGCTTCCTTCAGCACTTCAGTTCCATGTAGGGAGTGTGTGAGAGGCTGTGACATTTTCTGCTCTATCACCTAGAAGCCAGAGTATGTGTGTATTTAAAAAATGAGTCAGTCTTCTATTGAGGAATCATGAACTGTAAATAACATAACAGCATTTTATACAGAGTGTGGCAGAAGAGAGGGAGAAGATGTTCTAAATAAGCATTTGCTATTGCAACCAGAAGGAATGGAGGATCACAAGGAAATTTTTATGTCAACCCACTAGAATTAACTTTTTTGTGATTGGCTTTTAGGATAAAAATAAGACCTAGTACTAAAGAAAGAAAAGCAGAAAATAGAAAATTTGTGCTTACATTAATGGAGTGAATATCCAGAAGTTTCAGACACTGCAGACTTCATCAAAACAATTGTTTTGGTAACTTACATTCCATTTGGGTAGATTCATGCACAGCACAAGTGATTTGCTATGACAGCTGGTTTTGGTTTGTGTTCTCATGCAAAACGCATCAGTGTCATTTAGGCTCTGCAGATAAAGTGGGATTTCCCACTGCAGCCTTCAGGCAGCAAAAGCCTTGGCAAATATGACAGAAACAAGAGGGAAGAAGGCTCCTTAGAATTTAATTTATCACACAGGCCTGAAGGTTATTACAGTTCAGTGGCTTCTGCAAGGAGGCGACATTTAGGTTCCTTCTATAACAATACGAGACATGCCATAGGTTGGAGTGAGAGAATTCCTGTGCACCTTTAGTTTCCCCTCAACTAAACCAACCTAACAAAAACCTCACAAACAACAACAAAATTAAAAATCACCCCACTCCTTTTCCCTAGTAGGACTCCTTTTCCCATGCCTCCTTGGCAAATGCTAGGGGTTTTATAGCTTTTTAAATTATTCTTTAAACACAACAGACAACACTACAATTAGCTTCTTCCTAGTTGGGTAAAAAACTATTCTAATGGAACAAGAACCAGAAAACAAAACTGATTTAACTTCTCTCTTATTTTTAAAGGTGATGACAACACCTGCCCAGCAAGCCACATCATTGAGAGTCCATGTGTTGCCTTCGAGATTGTACCCTGGATTGCTGTACCTGGAGAGCTGTGGTGACCTGAGTACTTTCACCACAGAGGGAGAACAGCTAGCAGAGAGGAGAATCCAAAGAGCAGAACACGAACGGCCTCACAGTGTTATTGGTGTTGTCAGAGAAACTGTGCTTTGAGCTGGCTTTTTAGTTATTCCTCAGCAGAACACTTCTGTCAGACATACACATACTGCAGAGGAAAATCATCTCTGGCAAATGGGTGGATGGGTTTGTCAATAATCACCTTCTTTTGTAATACTCTTATGCACAGACTCCAAAGGGGGAAGATCATTCTACAAAGAGCAATGAGGAGATTGAAAGCTGACCTTTACTGGGCTCTCAGCTGCAGCATATCTGTTTGTGATACATTGGTGCCCTGCATCTCTGTGAAGTTTGGCAGCATGTAGTTGTGGGGTATGCATCATCCTTGTGGAAGGAGCTGTCAAAAGCAGTATTGAAGAACTTCACAAGTTTTTGGCACTTTGGTTTAAATTAAAATCTGTCATAAAATGGAGACATTCAGATATGAACTAAGTTAGTAGAAAATGCTGAACAGAATTCTAAAATTATTCTTTATAAAGAAAGGCCGTTGATGTGCAAACTGTAATAAAAATAAAATCTGTCTTGAAAAAGTGCTCTTTTCGCTCAGTGAACTTCTGTCTTAATGGCAGAACATTGTTTTTGTCCTAGTGATGGAACAACATCCAAATCCAAAAGCACAGGTGTTTTGCAACAGGTGATGATGGCTTGTTCCTGTCCTGGGAAGAAAGGCACTCTCTGGGTAGTTTCAATTAAAATGCTGTTTGTTACAGCAGGTGCTATGAACAAAGAAGCTAGTATAGCTAATTTCATTTTCCTTCGGGTGCTGGGAACCCCAGATTCTGCAGTATCAGGCAAGGCACAAGTTAAGCAGATCTGACCACTTTACCCCATTCAGATCATCTGACATAATAAAAAATTTTCTTAGAAAACAACTCTGCTCATCACTTCTACAAACAAAAGGGCTGTTCACATGGGACCTTGCTGCTGCACATCTAGACAAAGGCAGGGACACACATGTACTGCTGGGTGGTATTTACATTTTGAGTACCACTGGGGCTGCCTGCAGGCTCCCTTCTTAAAATAAAACATGTAAATTTATTCCGTGGCCAAGGGATATCCCTGGAGGTCCATCTGTAGGAGCACCACAAAGCACAGCACAGGCCTGGCCCTACTCAGATAAGAGGCACATGGATCACAACTCTTCATGTACCATGATTTTAGGTCAGGATTGCTCCATGTGCTTCTGCACTGAACATTTATTTAAATTACAGTCCCAGCCCTGACACTGACACTGTCAGTCCATGCAGGTCACCAGCGTCACCTCTTCAGCCTGCAAGGCTCTACAGGGTGCTGGAAATGGGCTGGGGTCTGCCTGTCCTCTGTGTGGATCCCAACCATTAAAAACACTGAAGGAGGGGGCAAGAAACATGTCCTCTGTGTACACAGCAAATCTGCTGAAATTTTTGTCTGTACTGCTAAAATTAGGGTTTATGTTTATCCACAAAAATGCAGAAAAGTTTGTAACACAGAAATTGGTATGTACAGATAATGGAAAGAAATAGGAGGATGGAGGGTGGTACACAGGGGACTGCAGAATGCAGAAAGAAGCTCATCCTGTCTACTGCACCCTTGACCAGGGACTTCGCAATTTTTTCCATTTGTCATTTAAGCAACTAAGGTGAAATACTTCATTCTCTCATGTTGATGGTATTTCTATTTCATGTTATGAACAGCAACTAAGTGGCTGAATGCCCATGTTTAGTTTTCTTCTGAGTCAGCTGTGGTGTATATTGTCATTTTTGTGCTTTCAAAGTACTCTTGAGAAACTATAAGGCACAGAAAATCCTATGAAGCCTCACCTGAAGCAACAGTCCCTGGATGACTTTTTTTTTGTTGACTTTCAAATATGATCATATTTTTCATAATCTCTTATATCTTTATTTTATGATCATATATTTAAAAAAAATAACCTTAGCACAGGCAGTTCCAGGATTAATTCTAGGGACAGACATATCAGAATTCTACTTTTATTTATTGAAATGTTGTTACGTCTTTAATAATAAATCATGCTGATGACATTTAAAAGAAAACAGTGATTTCAGAAACTACTCTAAGTGTGAAGAATTGTTATCAAAGCCCCATTTATGAAAAAATCCTACTTAAAGTTATTCAGTCAAATAAATAATATTCCTGTCACAATTACAGTAGATTAGGAATCACTTTTGTTTAGGAGCACTAGTGTCATGTATTGCCTGAAAAGAATGCTGTTTGAAAAATAAAGGTAACAGTACTGCTTCATGCCTGCAGAAACATAGATAAGAATTACTCCAGACTAAGTGGCAAAAAACAAGTTCAGACACCTTCCAATTATGCATGCATTCAGCATTGGCAAGTAAGCCTCTAGGTCAGTATGAGCAAATTCTCAGCCTTGTCTGAGGTATTTTTGTTTTGTAGTTTATTGTTGCAAATCTTACAGACATTAGCGCTCTGTTAAATAAAGGAATGTAGCACAGTAAATACATCACAACAAAATAACTGGCCAGAAACCCCTTACCCTATCCCATCCAAAGCAAAAAGCCCACTCTTCTCCCCTCTGTCTCTCCCCCAAATCAAACCAGCACAGCTTCATTAGAGAGGTCAGAGACCTGTGGCAGAAAACATCAGAGTAATTACATTCAGTAGATGTGCAATATCAACATTCCAGGCTCACATATATTTATATATATATTTATATTTTTATATAGAGATCATTAAATGTTTACAAAGAACAATATTGTTACAAATACAATACTATGCTTTTCCCAACGCTTTACAATAATTTCCATTCATCCTCTTTACAGAACAATAGTACAACTTCATAGTCTAGGTACTGCGCTAAATATATACAAGAGATCTCAACCATGTTGCTGTCTTGAGAAATACATTTCTTTTAGAAAAGAAGGAAAGCTAGCAAACCTGGAAATCCAAACTGAGACTCACAAGATTCAAAACAAACATGAAACTTCTCAAAAATAAAAAATACAAGGGATGTTTCATCCTTAATGTAAACACTGAAGAGTTAATTAGACTGTACGAAGCAGCAAGGATGAAAGAAAAAGAATTCAGGTCTGTCACTGAAGAAGGAATGTAAACCACTGAAGGAATGTTCCTTTACATCTGTTAAAAATCCCCATATCTGATCTATCAAACCGCTGCAACAGTCTAGAGAACAGCCAGCTTTCCCATTTGAGTTCCATTTTCTTGAAACTCTGTTTAGAGAGTAAAATGGGATTGTTTACAAAACTGCTCTCAGAAGTGTGCACACACTATGGACCTCTCAGTTTAGAAATTTTATGCACATACTGTAACTGAAAAAATGAGATTTTTTTTTTGCTAAGCTCTGGTCCTGCAAGCATTCATTTGCTTAATTTTAAGCACCTATTTAGGATGAACAGTAACTTCACAAACCCCCAGCTGTAAGATTTCCAAAGAAACAGTGGTTTCTTCTCTTAACACATTTGCATGCTCAGATTTTCATAATTTCCCCGTGAAGTGAGCTAAAGACTTCACCACATGGGCTAGACAGAACCACAGAAACAAGTGAAGTGGAGGGCATACACATAGCAGGAACCAGAAGCATGATAACTGTGTCTTCAAGAGTTCACTAAGTTTCCTCAGGCAATTTATGGAAAGGCTGCACTGTATAGAATCTTCTAAATTGTACATGGTTATATACCATATTTACATTTATTACTATATATATGGAAAGTTCTAGAAAAAAGGTTCAAATTACCATAAACCAGATGTCTACAGTTAAACAATATACTCACAAGCCATTAATTATCTTGTTGCATCAGTGAGGCAGCAGAGTTAAGTACTAACCTGGAATACTAACACCATTCTCTTGTGCAATCTGATATTCTGGAGCCTTGGATTAAATTATATAACAACAATAAATGCAAGTAAAATCAAGTCATTGTACATTAATCTCAACACTAAAACATATCCCCTTACTACAACAGTTTATGCACCACTTCATTATGTCCCTTAAATACCTGCTTCCCACAGAAATACAGTTCATCCTCTAACTCTGATCAGGCCATGGTCATCCATGACTTTAGAAAGCCAAAAAATGGACTCCTGACAAGAGCGCTCAGTGGTTCTCAGCCGTGTTTGCAACAAGTGCACATGCACACACCCACTTCCATGAATCCCCATAGCAATGTCTAGGATCATCACTGGACTGCAAGCAACGCTTACATTGCACAGCTCACGTCACAACAAGTGAGACACAAGTGACTATGAACAACACCGCATTTGCAAAGCAGAAGTGGCATGTGGCAGTGTGTTGTCTGCTCTTGTTTTCATCTCACTGAGCCTTTCCATCACAGCAAAACACAGCACAAACTGTTTGTTTAAAAGAAATCAACATACTAGCCTGGACTAAACACATGGTTCAACTTCAGTATAAACACCAGTATACAGTCCTGAAAAAAAGTAACTACAGAGAATGTAGAATTCTCTCACTAGGAAGAAAAGACACTGCTTCTTTTTATTTTGAACCCTCTTAAAAAAACCAAAGGACCCAACCCAGCCCCCTTTTCCCATTTTGTCTCTAGCATGCAACTTAGAGGGTAATCAAATACAAGATTTCATACATCCCTACAGTTAATCATCTTCATACAAGTGCATATAGTACACACATATCTCTTTTAAGTGCCATATATATGGGAAAAAATCACAAGCTAAATTATATAACAAAATAAATAAGTTTATTCCTGCCTCATCCTTTCAACTGTTACCTACATATCATGAACTAAATAGGAAGTCAATAAAATTAGACAGGTCTTTGGACAAAAATATATGTTAAAACTGGCTCAGAGAACAAAATTACTTAGAATAGTCTGCAGATCTCTTATATTCAAACTTCATAAATAGGAAGCACAATTTTAAAAATGTCTATATACACTGGCACACATGGCTATGTGCACCAAAATCGGAATTAAGAGCCTAGAAAAGTGTAGCTATTCAGCAGATCCCCTCAATATTTTTCTTGTGGCTATTTAAAGATTCTCCCCCCCACTTCTTTAACCTCTAAAATCAGGAAGGGACTATAAAACACAAAGCTGAAGAAAACTAGGAGATAGAAACCTGGGGGCAGAGAGAGGGAGGCAGCTGTAAAAAATGCCTCCCAAATTTCTTAGTGTAAGTAATGCAAGAATAACATGCTTCAGGAACATATGGAGTATCTTTTGGTGTCCTACTATCATGAAGAACAGATGACAGAGGGGAATTAAAAGGTGTGTATTTGGACAATTCATTTTACAACAGCAGCATTTACTGAATCTTCATAAGCAGGCAATTTTTCCTGAGGGCAAAATAATCCTTTTGGTATTCTACTTTCCCCACAGACACAAATCTTTAGTACTGAGCTTGGTGCCTGCGAGAAAACATGGCAGGAGAATCAAAGTCACAGGCAGGATATCCAAGGGAACACCTTTTACCCTATACTTCTATCTATTTGGTAAAGTAATTTTTCATTCAGCAACATTTAATTTACTCCGTTTGTAAAATTACAGCCACAGAAATAAAACTGATTATGTAGCATGAAATAGAGCCATCTGTGAATACTGCTGTAAACTATGCTGCTGTTATTCTCCTGTTTTGCATGTGGAGCTGCATGAAGTTTCACTTGTAAAAAGATGCAACCAAAATAGTTCCACAGGTATATTTTGTCCCTTACCAAAATGGTGGGAAGAAGAGGGAAAAGGGATGAAGGAGAGAGTAACAGTGTATTTGTGTCTGTGATGGGGGGAGAGAGAAAGAAATGTCTTTGCAGACACAGCAATGCAGCACTAGAGAGACAAGCACTAATGAGGAAAAAACATCTTCCATGCACACTGTGGTGGTGAGGTGTCGGCTTCAGATGTAAACTGGTTGCTCTTGTGCAGTCAACAGTCTGTACATAGCAGCTGGCATAGTCTTCATATGGATCTAGAGGAAATAAGCCAAATTAATCCAGGTTCCTAAACATGCATACCTCACCTGAAGGACCCAGATAAGGTCACACAAGGCAGGAAAAAGGATAAAACTTGAGAGTTTTCATACCCTTATTAAAGTATTGCAGGTGATGGTTTTATGAAAAAATATGTTTAGTATTGATGAACCATCTAAAATTGTCCAGGTCATATTTTCAAGGTATGGTTCTTCTAAAGCATAGAAGTATGGGGCAAATAATGAAAGACATGGTGCACAGGCTTGCTCTCACTTCAGCTTTTTAGGCTTGATTAGCAATGGGCTAATAGAGATAGAACAGAATTCCAACACAGTTTGAGTTGGAAGGGACTTTTCAAAATCATCTTGTCCGAACTGCCCTGTTGCAGGTATCAACAGTTTTCACTAGAACAGGCTGCTTCGAGCCCTATGCAACCTGGCTTTGAACACTTCCAGGGATGAGGCATCCACAGCTTCTCCAGGCAATCTGCTCCAGTGGCTCACCAACCTCATAGCAAAGGATTTCTTCCTATGCCTGATCTAAAAATCTACTCTCTTTCAGTTTAAAACCATTGCCTATTGTTCTGCACTGGAGACCCTGATAAAAGCCTCTCTCCATTTTTCTTAGAAGCCCATTACACATTGAAAGGCTGCTGTCAGGTCTCCCTGGAGCCTTCTCTTCTCCAGGCTGAACAAAGAAACCCCTCTGAGCCTTTTCTCACAGGGGAGGTGCTCTAGCCCTCTGACCCTTTTCATGGCCTGCATCTGTATCTGCTCAAGCAGGTTCATTTGTTTATGCTGAAGGCCCCAGAAGGGGGGGCCTTCATTGTTATGATGAAGTCCTGCACACAGCACTCCAGGTGGGGTCTCACAAGAGCAGAATATGGAAAGGAAAATCACCTCCCTGTTGGCCACACTGTTTTTGATGCAGCCCAGGATACAACTCGCTTTTTGGGTTTCAAGTGTTCATTCCTGGCTCATGTCCAACTTTCCTTCCACCAAGTTCCTCTCTTCAGGGCTGTTCCCAATCCCTTTAGGCCCAGTTTCTATTGATGTAGGAGATTGCCCAGACCCAGAGGCAGGACCTTGCACTTGGCCTTGCTAAACTTCACAAAGGTTACACGGGCCACTCTTCTAGCCTGTTCAGGTCCCTCTAATGGCATCCCTTTCTTTAAGCACCACTGATCATGATGTCAACTTCAAACTTGCTGAGAGTGCACCTCATTCTCACTGTCCATGTCACTGATGAAGACATGACAGATAGAATGCTGGTCCCAGTACAGTCCCTTGAAGGACACTGCTCATTACTGATTTCCACTGGTTGTTACTGGTAACAGCAATGAACTCTGCTATACTGCCCAGACACGTTGCTGGTTCTTACCTCACCAACAGCATTTGAGAGGATGTGAACAATTTTCTCATGGGGTGTTGCTACAACGCTCTGCCCATTGATTTCAATGATCCGATGGCCAACACGCACACCTCCTCGCTCTGCAATGCCTCCTCTCATAAGGCTACAGATCTGCAAGGGAGACCACAAATTTATCATGGGCTGGACAAGGAACAGAGACTTTTGACTACCCGTTTTTTGCCTGCAATATATGAATTAACATTTAAGTGCAGACTTTTAACAATAAATTCTAAGATGCAATCTATCACTGACTCCAAAGCAAAATTTGTTAATGACGAGTAGCTAATGGATATTCTCTTCCAAAAGCAGAACAAACTGTCACAAAAGGCTGTTTGTGTTGTACATTACATGTCTTTTGGTTTGGAAATTTGAGTGTATGAAGGACCTCAATTTAATAATGTTCATTAGGCAGATACCTTACAACAAAAAGGATCAAGAATAGGCTTTTTCTTTTGAGATCATGCAATGGCTTGGCTAAAGACACATATGATGCATGCTGAAAGCAGACTCTTCCACACATTTTTGGTTTTTTAAGCTGAAACAACTTTTTTATTCCTCTGACTGTAAATTTGTGAATAAGTGGAGTCAAAGACAAAACCTCTTATTAACACAACTTTTACATCTCAAACTTGACAAATGCAAAATCCTGCTTGCTGTAAGGGAGAAAACAGCAGTTTCCCTCTTCTCACACTGAAACTTGACCACAAATGGAGAGGAAATTTCATGTGTGTTAAAGCTTGATCAGAACAGTGGAAGCTACTTACGATCCCATTCTGCACACTGAAGCCCAGCTGATATCTGAGGTCTGGTCTTCTGATCAAGACTGTGGTTACTGGAGGACATCTAACTATGTTCAGTTTAACCCGGGCCTGGTTTTTCAAACCCTGGAAAAAAATACCAAACTGAGAGTTAAACATATAACATGAGCAGGACAAAAAAAAAAAACCTTGTTAGAATACTGACATGGGAGCAGCCTTGAATAAACAGATCTTTGTATGCATTGTACCAGAATCTGATCACTGAATGCCAGACACAAACAACAGAATATTTAGTGAGATAAGAGATAAAACATCAAATTTTTCTTGCCAAAAATCTGGCACAGTTGTGTTAGGAAAACTAGATTCCTGTTGGCAGTTTCTTCATTTGATAACAGAAATCATACATAAAAGGATATTAAATCAGCTCAGGGGGTCCCAGGAAGACGGAAGAGACGAGGATCTGACTCCATGTTTCAGAAGGCTTGATTTATTATTTTAATGTATATATATATTATATTAAAGTATACTAAAAGAATAGAAGAAAGGATTTCATCAGAAGCTTGCCCAGAATAGAAAAGGATGGAATGAAAATAAAATCTTGTGACTAACCAGACAGTCTGAGACAGCTGGACTGTGACTTGGCCATTAATTAGAAACAACCAACTCAAAGATGAGCCTGTTGCATTCCACAGCAGCAGATTAATTTTTGTTTACATTTTGTTCCTGAGGCCTCTCAGCTGCTCAGGAGAAAAAATCCTAAGGAAAGGATTTTTCATTAAACATGTCTGTGACACTCATGGATGCATCACATCAGGGCCCATGGATGTGTAGATTTTGAGTTTGCCAAGGTGTTTGCCTTAAGTAACTCAATTCTCTTTGACCAAGGGAAAATATTCCTTCCAACATTTCTTTACCCTGATTTCCTGGGTCAGAGATTCCTGAGGGCTGGTCTTGACAGCAAACACCAGTCAGGCACTGTTCAGTAATTCTGCTTTGTCTGTGTCCTCTGTCACCAGGGTGTTCCCTTCCTACAGTAACAGGTCCACATTATCCTTTGTTTTCCTTTCGTTGCTGATGTATTTGAAGAAGCCCATCTTGTTTTCCTTGACATCCTCAGTCAGATTTAATTCCAAATGGGCCTTGGCCTTCCTTGTCTCAGCTCTCCTTAGTCTGACAACCTCTCTATATTAATTCCAAGAGGCCTGACCCTACTTCCATCTCCTGTGTATTTCCCTGCTCATGCTTAAGTAATGACAGAAGTTCTTCCTTTACCCATGCAGGTCTCTTGACCCCTTGTCTGACTTGCACATTGGGATGCGTAGCTCTTGAGCTTGGAAGAAGTGATCCTTGAATATCAACCTCCCCTGCAGGGCCTCTTCCCATGGGATTCTATCAACATCCCTACAGAGGCTAAAATAAGCTCTCCTGAAGCCCATGGTTACAGTCTTACTTGCTCACAGGTTGGCCCTAATCTTCACACCTCCAACAAGCCCTTTCCTGTTTGTTGGGTGAGGTCATGCAGCACACCCATTTCTTGTGGGATCCTCCACCATCTGTGACAGGAAGATATCACCAGTGCTCTCCAGGAACCTCCTGGATTGTTTGTGCTTTGCTGTGTAGCTTCTCCCGAAGATGTCAGGGTAGTTAAAGTCTCCCACAAGAACCAGGGCCTGTGACTTCAAGGCTGATGTGAGCTGTCATGTAGAAGGCCTCATCCATTATCCTGTAGCACACACCCACAAGTGTCACCCTTACCAGTCTGCCCTTTTATCCTAACCTTTAAATTATCTACTCATTCATCATCTACACCAAGATAGAGGTTGATACATTTGAAGTACTCTTCCTCTCTTCCAGCTGAGTTATATCACATTCACCATGAACTCCTTGCTACTAGAAAAAAATTGAATGAGAAAAATTTATTTTTACTGTCAGAGTGGTAAAACACGTATTACCCAGAGAGGCTGTGGAGCATCCAGTCTTGGAGTTACTCAAATCCTAATGGGCACAGCATTAAGAAGCCTGCTCTATTTTGAACCAAAATGTTGGTCTAGTCCAGCTACAGGAGTGACTGCCAGACTCGAGATTGTGTTCATATGGCTCAGTGAAAACAAAAATGTAATAAACCATAAATAAATGCCAGCTTGACCCTTTGTACAACTTCAAGTACTCAGAGCTCTTGGAGATTGTTAAGAGAGATTTTTGAAATTATTAATTCACACAAAATATAAGCCATAAATCCATCTATAAAAAAAATTCACATAAAGAACTAAATGCTTTCTAAAAAATACAGCAACTTTCAGCTTGCTTAATTAAACACCTGCCAATTCCAGTATCTGCTTCTAAATTCCTTTCATACATACAGTAGAAATCTAGGTCCCACTGCAATCAAAGTGTCAGACACTGACTTCAAATGATTAATTCTGGAAAGTAGTGTCTACTGTAGTTAAGGTAATATACTGAAGTCTTTACATAGAGTTTACTACTGCTGATTCTGTTGAGCTGAGCTCCAGATTCAGCAGTGACTTAAGTAACTAAACTGGCATCCTGGCATGATGAACTACCTTGAGTCTGTTTTCTTGTCAGTACCTTAAACTGGATGTAATCAACATTGGGTGTAAACAGCTGTCCCCACAGTGCTGAGCTCAGCTTGGCTCATTCTTGAAAGTTGCTGCAAGACAATGAATGCGTGTCTGACCACAAAATGACAAAGCTCATGGCTGTGGGAGCTGCATGTACTCCACACTCAGGAGAAAGAAGATCTGAACTCCACCTCCTCCATAACTATGGACTCCTCTACTCCAGTGAGGAATCAGCAGTGTACCTCACAAGCTCAAGGGCCATTCACTTTCTATAGGCAGATCTTCACAACACCACATACTGCAGAGAAGAGGGACTTCTCAACTTGAACTACACTGTGGGCACAATGTTTATGGAAAAGTCTAAGGGGCTTTTGACTCAGCATTCTAATCCTGAGAGGTGAGAGTCATGCAGAGTACTGGGGATGCCCATTTCTAAGAGGAATTTAAATGTGTAACTTCAGTCATCTGAATTCATTCAGGGTACATGCGCAGAATAGATTTGATACTGTCATGCCCTTACCTCCCTGCTGAATGTGCAAGTTACTTACATGTATTCCCTGGGGCAAAAAAATAATGTCATCCCTAATGAAAAATCCTTTTAATTTTACAGAAAGTGTATATATTTCAGAAGTGGGTGATCTTCAGAAGTATACAGACTGGTAACATAAACTGATCAGAAACAAAAAAAATTGTATTTTCACCACCTTTCTTTGTTTATCTAGTTCCTGAGTATATTTCTGATAGTAGCCAGTACCAGATGCTTTGACAGAAGTAGCATAATCCTATTAGGGAACAGTCACTACATATGGAAAGCTTCTTCCAAGCTCCATCAGTTTGCAATTGGTTTATGGCAAATTAGCAGCAGAGATTACATCCATAATACTGAATTATCTTGTTTGAAGTGCTTGTGACATATGTTTATCCACATAATATTATCATCTTTTCATAGGAATCCTTCCAGCATGCTAAGGAAATCTGAAATTTGGCATATTTCCACCACATTTAATGATCTGCATTTAGGTCATTCATATACATATTTGTTTTCAAAAGTGCTATATGAATAACTCCAGATGTGTGGTTATGAAGATCTGCAAACATACAGATTATCATCTCTTTAGAAAGACAAAATAAGGCTGGCAGTTCCTGCGGAAACTGCGGTATCAGGGAAGAAGTAAAAGGCCTGCAGAAGCTGGAAACAGCAAAGCTGGTTGGTTCTGTATTGACAAAATACTGATGAGCACAATAAAATCTCCATCTGAATAAGGGAAGTACAACTTATCACAGTTTTAGAAATAAAAATTATGTGGGATAGGAAGCAATTACAAAGAGCCTAAATTTGCAGGGTGTTTTGCTTTGATGAAGCTGGCACAAAGATATTTAATACAATTATTTTCTTCCTTTCTTTACAGATTTAAGACTGGTTTTGCCATATTTTCAGTTTGTCACACATGCTGTCATTTCTACTCACTGAATCTAAAATTTCTGGTTCGGTGACCTATGCATCTATTACTCATCAGAACTCAGCATTAACATTTTGGGAAGCCTGAATGGGAAGTCTTTATAACAAACATCTCAGCTCAAGTATTAAGAGATAATCCATGAAAGAAAAGAAATAGTTTGTACTTTTTTTTAACATGGCAAATTTATCTTGTAAATGGAAATTTATTTTTCAATTAAAAAAAATACAAAGTGAAAGAGAAATTTGCATAATACAACTTGTTACCAAAAAGTTGCCTAAATGAGTAAGTCTAACAGGTACATTGCTAAAAGTCAGGGAAGAATGCTGGTATAATGTACCACCAGCATTACATTATGTGTCTGTACGTGATGATCTGCAGAGCTAGGCAGGACCATTTCAACAAATAACTAATTTCAACAAATAACTAATAAATAACTAATTAACTTCAGAGTGTCTCAAACATTCTCTAGTGATGCATCTTTCCCACTCTTTGAACACTGATGTTGAAATACTTATTCCTTTGTATGCTACAGCTGCTCTAGGCACTGTTCAATTCCAGATGACCTGCAAGCTTCTCACTGTCACATACTTTTCTGACAACTAGAAGAAAGCTCTTCCAATTAAAATGCCCCACTTATGCAAGTGAAGAAAAGAACCAAATAAGCGAAGCACTTTGAAGTAACTTGGGCAAAGATGCCACAGAGGGTATGTCTTAAAGTTTAAAAGCTTTAAAAATAGGTATAAACAAACAAACAAAAAAGCATTTACTCTATTTCATCCAAATACTAAGAAGTATTTGACATCTAGTAAGGCTTACGACAATATTAGGCACCTGTGCCTCCATTTGTGATATAAGATTTCAATATATTGTGTACCTGATAATATCTTCCTTCTGCACAAAATATTCCCTTGTGAAGTTGTGCACAGAGCCCTGGGACACAAGTAAATAGCACAGCAGTCTGGAATGGCACTGGATGTTGTCATTCTGGACTTGATCAAGACTTTGACGCTGCCTCTCAAGATAACCTCATAGCCAAGCTCAGGAAGTGGATGGTGAGGCGGATTGAGAAGTGGCTGAATGACAGTTCAGAGGGTTGGGATCAGTGGCACAGATCTATTTGGATGCCTGTATCTAGCAGCATCTCCCAAGCTTCAATACTGGGCCCAATCTTATTTAACCTATCATCAGAGATGGAGTGCCCACTGAGAAAGCTCACTGATGACACAAAAACTGGGAGGAGTGGCCGATACCCAAGCGCTGTGCAACCCTTCAGAAGGACCTTGACAAGCAGGAGAGATGTGCAGAAAGGAACCTTCTGAAATCAAACAAGAGCAAATGCACCTGGGGAGGAATAATCCCAGGCCCCAGCACAAGTTGTCCATGAGCTAGCAGTGTGCCTGTGTGGCCAGGAAGGCCAATGGTGTCCTGGGGTGCTTCAGGAAGAGCACTGCCAGCAGCTCGAGGGAGGTGATCCTGCCCCTCTGCTCAGCCCTGCTGAGGCTCCTCTGGAGTGCTGTGTCCAGTTCTGGCCTCCTCAGCACAACAGGGACATGGAGCTCCTGGAGCAGGCAGGTCCTGTTGAGGGCTATCATAGGGGATTGGTGCACTTCAGCTTAGGAGGAAAAGGTTTACCGTTGGACTCAATGATCTCAGCGGTCATTTCCAATCTAAAATTGCCACAGTTCTGTGAAAGGCTCAGGGAGCTGGCCCTGCTCAGCATCGAGAAGAGACAACTGAGAGGGGACCTCATCAATGATATTAGATTACAACACTTTCATTGGTCCCAGACAGAAAATTGGTGCAGCATAATTCACACTATTTTTTCAGATCATGAAATGCAAACTGCTATGCAAACATTTGGCAAGAATTTACTTCAGTTTTATACTTTCTGCTTTTCAATTATGTCTCTTTAAAATATGTAGCTTCCAGAAACATTTTCCCTACCTTTATAATGCTCTGACATGTTGAGAGTGGTAAACCAACCAAGCTGGTCCCATTGATTGACATGATCTGGTCCCCTATGTTCAGCTTCCCAGACTTCTCTGCCGGTCCTCCATGCATCATGTTGGCTATGATAACGGTAGGCAAAATGGATCCCCAGCCAGACTCCACAATCACCACACCTAGAATTTCTCCCTTTTGCTTTTCAATGTAAACCTGTATAGTAAGAAAAAGTATTTAAAAAAAGAGTTTCTTTTACACCCATGGAACTAATATCATCCCCGTCCAAACGTTCACAAACCCAACAAATATACCCCTTTTCATTTGCAACTTGCCTTCCTAATTCAAAGGCAAAACAAGATAGGGTACATGTTTTACTACCTTTCATTTGCATTCAAACATTAAATGACACACAATACAGACTCAGTGCTGAACACCCCTCAGAAGTAATTTCTGTTTATGAAAAGAAGAAATTCCAGTGAAGGAAACCCTGGTGCCATGGGCTTGGTGGACAAAGCTAAATAAGAAGAGACTGCACGACTTTACAACTTTGTATTGGAAAGACATTACCTGTGTGTTCCAGTTGCACACTGGTTCATTTTTATCAAGCCAGCTGCAAAGCCTTCTGGCACACACAGTTATTTAAAACCTGGAATCAATCATGTTCATAAACACTGCTGCTTCTATAAATTTTATGTTGTTCACTGTAATTTTTTTTATTGTATTAATCTGTTAATCTGCTTTAAGTTCGCATTCAAACATGTCTGAAAATTGCTTGGTAAAAAGAACAGAAACAGATGGTAAATCAGTTGACTGCAGATAAATTTGGGGTTCACTGTTTGCATTTGAAACAGAACTGATGACAGGGTGGTCTATTAGGGAGGATATTCTAGATCAACTGAGATAATTTATAGGAAGTATAAATGGTTTTTTAGTTTCTGCCAACACAGGCCTGCAACTGATAAAGAGCAACTGAATATTTGTGGGGAAAAAAAAAAAAGATACATACATCTTTGCAATTTTCAGATTTGGAGAAGTGAATCAGATCATCATTGTACATGTCCTGGGTATTAAGCAAGTCGCTATATTCCTTCTGGCTAAGGTCTTCTGGGTTGATTCCATTTGCCCTCAAAAATTCTTGGTAGGCCACACTAAATGCTTGACCTATGGACTGTGCAATCAGCTGCGCCTGTAGCAGTTCCCAGAAAAGGGAAAAGAAAAGAAAAAAGTGAAACATTCTGATGCTCATGTCCACTGACAGTTTCTGTTACAATCACACTGTAAAATGGATCATCAAGTTGATGAACCTACAAGTTACTACACTCCAGTCTAAAAAATATTTGTGCCTTACAAATTAATTTTAAAGACCCACAAAATCTCAACACATTCAGCTCTGCCATGAATCTAGCTCAGTAAGCAATTATAAATTACAAATATGAGAAAGAAAGACATCCTTTCACAGGTAAGAACTGCTAATGTAAGTGTAGAGATAGAGCCACTGCAGTGGCTGTGGGTTGCACCTATCATTCCTCCCACACATGCTGCTCCCAGATGGCACTCCCTTCCAGCAGAAGCAATGTCATTCTCTGACAAGCAAGCAATGAAAAAGAAAATGTCAACTAGGAAACACACAACCACATTTAAAAGGGTATTTCCAGCTTTTCCTACCATCCTTTACAACACTGACAGTGACTACTCCTATCTCAGTCTCAGACAAAAAAGGAAATAGGCAGCAACTAGAGACCAGATCAGGCCCTAAAGTAACTGCAAATGGTCATATGCATCTCCTCCTTCATCCTGCTAGTACCTTCAGCCCCTATCCCCTACACTTATTTCCCTCCTTCCAACTCACACGATCCTGGGAGCTCTCTACCTCCTTCCTACTCATTCTGTCCTTTGTGAGCACCCTCTTGCACCAGCAGCTTCTCAGAGTCTTGTCTGCACCCAAAGCCACCAAATGCACCTCTCACTACACTGCATTGCTCCCACCATGAGCGGTTTGATTCCTGCAGCTGTGGGCCTGAAACTGGGCAGCAGGCAGATGTGGGGAAAGCTCTGTGCCAAGCAAGGCCAGAGGGATGCCCACCTTTGACACAGCAATCATGGTCAGGCAAATAAATGGCAGGAGAGCAAAGCACAGCATGGTGCAGCGTACTGCTGTGTACAGGTGGAGAGATTCACCCAGTGAGCACTGTGTGGGGCACAGGAGGTGGCTGTGGTGTGCATTGGAACACAGGGCTGTCTATGGCAAAGACAGGGAAGAGAAATAGAGAGCTCCACAGTTCACAGTGGAGGCCTGACAGAGTACTGGTAACGAATGAATGCTGCTCAGGTGTACTTTTATACAGTCTGATGGCCATTTTTAAAGTCCAGTTTGGTCCCTAATAAAGGAAAGGTTCCCAACACAGAAATAAAAATGTTGTATCTTAGCTCAAACTAGCACTAAACCTGCTGATGAGAACAGCATGATTGCTGGTGCTGAAAAGACCAATATGTAGACCAGTAGTATATTACCAAAGCTAAGATCAACCTAATTTTGACAGCAAGGACAGCAAGAAAATGGGAAAACTGCACCTCCATAACTCAGTAATTTAAGTGAAGAGTGCAGACTTTACATTCATACACACGCATCTTCACTCCCAGAAAGAGATCAGCTCCCGCTTAGACACCCAGCATTTGGACACATCACTAAGGTTCAACTCATTTAAAGGTACACCTCTAAATAGCTGAAAATCTGGTGCTGTCCTCTTTAGACAAAGACTCATCCAAGCAGAGACATGTTCTGGCCAACACCCACTCACAGGCTTACAGCTTCTGTTTCACTTACTGTGTAGATTCTGCCAAGTACCCAGCCATCCCAGAAGAAGAAAAGACAGGTTTTATAATATAAACAGGCCACATGACTTCACTGGAGGTACAAAATCTTTGAAGCTGCCATTTTGCTGCTGCTACAGTCCTTCCATTCTGACTGTTAGTCACTTCAAAATTTGAGATAAATTTGGCAAGTTACCTGTAAGCTACATACCATGACGAAGGAGAGCTGATATAATCTGTAGTTTTTCAGCATATTTTCCCCATCAATGAGCAATGCTTTTATTGGATCTACAGGCATTTTACAAGCCAGCTGGATTTACAGGCACAGAGAAGATCACACAGAATACAAATACAGGCTGATCTAAACAAACCATAGACTGGGAGGTTCAAATTTTAGCTAGCCAAAGTATTAACAGCAGCCTAGGAAACGGATCTGGAAAGCATGGATCATGCAAAGGGTCAGACCACCCCATAGTAAAGGAAAATAAGCCCAAGACTCTGGCACCTGACAGTTTGATTTCTGCTTTTTCAACTGGCCAGTAAAAGAGCACACAGTGTCCAAACTTGTGACTAGAAACACAGGAACAGCAGCCTCAAAGTGGGTAGCATGTCAAATGTTATTAAGCAAAAAATACATTGGTTACTGTATTTCACACCAGATTCTTAAAAGGCTTTACAAAATGGGTTGACAAAACATGTTATTTTGTGGAAATAATCCAGAATTTTTATACGCTGTCAATTTTGGTCCAGGATTACTTTCATCAGTGCTCATCCTCACTTTTTAACTTCAGCATTGGGTCATGTATACACATTCATGTGCAATAATATATTCAGATAATATATTCAGACAGAGGTTTAGAGCAGATTACATTAAATTATTACATAAAATCAGCTCCTTATTCAAGAAAACCTTCCCATCTCATAGTCCTCGCTGTTCACTGTAGTTTGGAAGACATGGAAGATACTGGTATTCTTACTTACTTCTCTTCAGTATGTTAGTTTCCCAGATTACTAGGGCTAACTTGACTATGATCCTAAAAACTGCATATCTAATCACTTCAATCTAGTAAATTTGATTTTACTTTTCAGTTACTGAAAGTTACTTTTAAAAAGTACATAAAATCGGCAAGTTATAAACACTGATTGTGAAGACAGGAGATCAAGACCTGTGTAAAGTAACTTAATCCTGTGTAAAGTACCTTAACTGTGCCGTTGATTAAAATTTAGTCATTTATGTCTCTATTCAACATATTTTGGATTGCTGAAATCACAAACTTTCTTTGCTGGCTTTTTCATATGATGACAGTAACTACAGCCCCTATACAAACCACCTGAAAAATAAAAAATCATCTTTCTTGTATGCATCAGTGATTGATCCTCAATGCAAGACTTGGGATTAGAATTTCCCTATGAAAATAAGCCTCTCTGATAGACTTTCCCTCTCCTATGCAAAATTTGAGATGGTATTTGTAACTGCAGCAACTGGACCCTGCTATCACTGTTACTGGAAGGCACTAAAGAAACTTTAAAAAAGTAAGCATTTCTACAAACACCAACTTCCTGTGACATGTCATGTCCAAACATATAGATGGCAGGCAAGTTCCTCTGCTTAGATGAAATACTGGGTCCAGTTAAAAAGCAAACTGGACCACTCACAATGGGCTTTGGGCCTATCAAAATTGCTTACTTTTTCACTCCTAGAAAACTACAAGACAGTGTAATTGCTTACATCCTCAGACTCAAAGACATGACAAATCATTTTGTACTGCCTCTTTCCATCTTGAGAGGGGTGAGATGCTTCCACATTATCCTGGGAGTTAGAGCGTGGCATTCGCCTACGAGCCATCAAAACAACTATATTTCCTATATCAGCAATGTAAGAAATGGTCCGCAGGGGATGATCCATCATGGTTTCCTGGGGAATAAGAAAACCAACATAAGCAGCTGCTTCAACTGGGTTCTTATTGGACATCTAGTATCATCAAAACACACAAATAGCTGTAAGACCCCTGCTAGGTGAAATCTGTAACATCTGTCATGCATTAAGGGAAATAGAACAGAAACCAAGAGCTTCACTTTCCAAAAATAAAACAAAGAGAAAGTTTTACAGGGTTTTTTTTCTGTGGAAAAGTACATCAAGACATGAACTGCAGAACCTGCACATGCTGAGCATGTATGTGTACAAGACTATAAGCAAATTATTGCAGCTAAATATTTTGGGCTACTCTGGGCACAATCAATACTTGATGCAGCATGGCTTAGAAGACATAAGCTGACTGCAATTATCTTACCCACAAATTCTAATTATTTCTATAGACAGACACACTGAATAATTGCTTGTATGACGTGGCACTTGACCATGGATTTCTGCCTAGAGGGGGAATATAAGATCCAGCACATTTTAAAGACAAATTTTAACATGTACGTGAAAGTCTATTCCGGTAGTCTTTTCCAACAATACTAACAAAGGTGTCTATGTCTATACCTGTGTGTCTGCATTCAGTACTTTTATTCTCTGTGTAGAAATGAAGAGGTCCACTTCAGTCATGGGTTGAGATTCACCTTCTGGAGCCTGCAAATAAATGGATTAGAGTCAAACAAACAATTAGCTAACATACTTACTAATAATGATGTTAGTTCACATACAGGGGTACACTAAGACACAGTACCAGAACAGCAATGCAGGATAGAGTATTAGACTGCAGAAGCAAAAGATAAACACAAAGATGTGGAAACTATATCATATATGTGAAAGTGAATTGGGTATTGTTTGAAAAAAAAGTTAACCACACAAAAGCTTGCCTGCTATTTTTCCTGATTCAGTAAAATTATACCTGACTGCAACATGAACTATAAAGATTTCTTGAAAAGTAATATGATTTTACCATTTTCTGCACACTATGAATCCCACTTCAAATAAGGTTTTCATACAAGCCATAGAAAGGCCTAATAGTATCTCCTGCCTGAGGAATTTCTATTTGGGCTAGCAGTGGCTGCTAAGACCAATTGAAAAACCTGTACCACAGGAGCTACTGTTTGAGCTATTCATAATGCAGTTCTGGCAAGAAGACCTTCACAGTCAGACAAGATACTTTTCAAGCAGTAACCCACTTAAGAAGTAATATTTTGTTAATAGAAAGCAAACATTTGTAATATTTTTAAATTACACTTGTTAAAAAGTAGTTGAAAGCTCCACAAACAAAACTTATTACAAAGATGAATCAATCTCAGTATATTACTGTATGTATAGACATAAACTTTTTTTTTTGCATCCAGCAATTTGACATCTCTGTGAGTCAAACAAAGCACTCCAATATAAAGATTAAATTAAAATTAAAAAGTCTAAAAAAAAAAAGGTAAAAAACCCCAAAACAAACAAAAACCCCCCCACACTCCATTTTAATCCATAATCTTACAATGTTTAAACCTTTGCCATGTCAGTCCTGATTCTTTAATATGCATTTTGGGTACTGCCTGTAACCATTTGATAGATCCAATCTTTCTTCTATTTCTAACATGAAATGGCTAATGAGAAGCAACAAAAAATGGCCAATCAGGCAACTGATTTCCCAGATATGTCATGGTGGCTCAGAAACAAATCTGAAAAATCCTTGCTGGATGCAGAAAATAAAACCACAAAATAAAAGAAAGGGAAAAACCCTCCCAGAAAACAAAAGAACAAGCATAACACCAAGCTGATGGAGTTTGTACTGCACCTTCTTCCTGCTTTTGGCTAATTTCTGGGCCATCTGCTTAGCATGGAACAAACAGAGACAGGAGAACAGTTAGAGAAGAACTTGCAGAGACTCCAAGTCACGCAGGAATCTATAAACTAATGTCAGGGCTCACAGACTACTAGCTGGTCTAAATTAGTCCCTGCTTAAATTAACTTCCTCCTTGTTTTTTTAGCTTAAAAAATTGTAAAATTTCATGTTTAGCACAATTAATTTCAGAAATGAAAAGAAACAGCACCAAAAGAGTCAAAAAGAACACAAAAGGATTTTTTTTTCACTTAAAATGTTACTTGCAACAAACAAGGTTATTTTGAGTGTAATTGTTTTTGAGGCTTGGTGAGGGGAGGATCGTTTAAGAAACAGAAGAGATCTTCCCCTCACTTACAGCAGTGTAAACCATTACAAGAAGTTATTTCTTTTCAAGGTACACCGATGTAAAAGGTGAGTGAAAAATTGTATGCTTTCTTTATTATTACACGTTTTTCACATCTCATACTTCAACAGACTTAAAAAAAAAATCAACCTCCCTAACACTATGCTGCTTTTTCCTGGAAAAATGAAATGACAGAAGGTAACTGTCATCTTCATTTTCTCTTTCTTCTGAGCAAATAAATCTGCACCAATGTTCACACAGTGAACTGGTCAACAAATCTTCCTGTGACACCTACACAAAGATATGTCCACACTATCACATTTTTTCAAGCAAGCAGTGGAGCATGTGTTTCAGCTCCAGAAACACCTTAAAAAACATTTCTACTAACAACCCAAACAAACATAATTTTTACACTCTTGAGTCATGAATTCAATCATGAATTCAAACCAATGGTGAACTGATCTTTACAGACCTGCTCACTGAAGGAATGCAATACTCACCAGGCTGGCAATTAGCCCTTAACTTCCAACAGTAACAGGCTCTTTTTAATTAAATTTACAGGCATGCTCATGGTGGGAAGGATGCTTATAGTTACAAGCTTCCAACAGACTCACCACTAGCTACTTCTACAAAGAACAAATAGGAGGTCTGAATCATAAGACACATCAAAAATTTTAATACTGATGCTCGAAACTTAAATCTGTCAGATATTGTCTAAACAAATCTGAAAGCAGCCACTGAAAGGTCAGGCCACGCTCCTTGTTTACAAATGGAAACATTCTCAAAATAGCTTTTAGTCACCTTTTTCAAACTAAGAAGTATTTTATAGCCTGGTAGGTTATTTTGCAACAGGTGATTGCAAACTATTGTAAAAGCTGCTTACATGGCAGGCTCTTCATTACATTACTCTCAAATTAAATTAATACTCAGAAATAATATACTTATATTGAGTAACAGCTGCCTATCATACACTGGGCAAAGAGGAGACACTCCTTAGATAGAGCATTTAGATATCTTTGCAAAATCAATTTTTTCTTCATCACCCTTCCCAAACTTTAAAATTATGGACCTCCCAAAAGAAGAAAAGTATAGGCCAAAATTAAGAAAAAGGGGGCAAAAAAAATCCTTGAGCGACAACTTTAAAATGCAGAATAAACAATTTACCAAATTATACTATAATTCAATATACTGAAAATTCTGTTCTTCAAATTGAAGCATATTGAAGAAATACTTTCAAATATTTAATAAAATAAGGCAATGATATGGATCAAGCACTTTTAGTAAGTGACTTAACACTGCACGGAAATGTCACAAAAGAAGTTATGGTCCATGAACAAAAAAAAAATTGGGATAATTCTATGCAAGACACTTTATTAGACAAATCCTCTTTATCACCACATTATTTTGCTAACTCAAATCAAAGATTATTTCTGTATTTCTAGAAGAAAAAAAAAAGGAAACAGAATATACCTAATCCACATAATTTTTTTAAATATACAGAATACAGGATTTTCATTCAAGGTAAATTAAATGTATTTATTTATATAGATGCAATTTCCAAAATTACAATACATTAAAACCCAACAAGCTTCTGCTTTTGCTACAGAGAGGTCCTAAGTTTATTAAATCCATTTAGTCTCTACAAAAAATGTTTTGCAACTCAGTAAGCATGGAGAGGACACCCAGTGTGTGAAAATGTGTGAAATACTAAACTAAATATCCACATATGCATTCTATCTTAAATTACACTCAAAAATTAAACCAGGTATTACCTAAAAATGTTCAAACCTACCCCACAGCACGCTAAAAGTGCCTCCTAATGAAATATTCCTAACTACATTTGATGAACCCCTTCAAAGCAGTGGATCTGTTTTAACTTAGCTGGACTTCACAGGGATGAAGGCCAAGCAAGAAAACACCCAACTCTTGTACTTTCATCTGAAAAGATACTTCTTAAAGAAGAAGCCTAGAGAATTGTTTTCAAAGTCTGTTCATATTCCAAATGAATGAATATGTGGTCTGAAGGCTCTGCTAAAAGGAGTAATTTAGGGATTATTAAATTCAGACAGTACACACTTTTGTGAAGGTATAAATAACAGGGCTCAAACAAAGCTCTTCACCTCTTTTTAATACTCAGCTTCAAGTCTGTGTATTTTAAAAGCTCATTCTTACTTTAAAGCTTTGTTTTCTTCAACAGTGGAGAAATGGTTGACATGCAACAAGAAAGGCACTCTGTAAACAAACATGAGTAGGGCCATAATTTACACATCTAGGATATGGGATATCTGATGCAGTGATGAATCTGGCAGCAGGAAGTCCATCTGTCATAATGAATTTCTCTCTGAACTGATTAGCTTTAATGGCAACCAGTAACAAAACCAGCCAAAACCAACCCTTATAAGGCAAGAAGCCTAAGGTGCAGGGGGATTTAAAGCCTGTGCTTTACTTAGAAGCAGAAAGCAGTAACTGTCCAAGAAGTCTTCTAAGGTAATGTGTACATTACAACACAAGTCAATAATTTTCTGAAATACATCTAGATTCATAAAATTAAATACACCAGTTAGGGTTTTACCACGTCACAGATGCTATCACTTGGGCCTCAAGCCTGAGGCAAATACACTACAAGAAAGGATATGCACGCCTGCTGATTTCCACAGATGCACAAATTATGGCATTAATGAGTAAAATGCCTTAAATAGATTTCTTCTGTTTTGATACACAGAAATGCTGAGGCATAACAGAATCCTCAGAAGACTATTTTGTTAATGAATGTCTACGAAATATGTTTTGTATCAGAGAAAGTTCTATACTCTTACACCTTTTAGGCCCAGTTTTTGTTTTTGTCTACCATATCCCTGCAATCTTTTTCTGAAGTGTATTCCTACACAAGCTTTACCTTCTAGGTGCAAACTCCCAGTGGTTCAAATTCCACTCCTGATACCTATTTCCTATGACAGCTGATGCTAATCTTTCCTTTCACCCTCCAGTGATGTGTCCCTCCTGGATCCAGCCTCACCAAAGCCCTTTTTTCCCTCCCTTACCTTTAGTTTCCTGTTCACTCAAATCAGACAAGTTTTCTCACACACAGAAAAGCATCAAGAAGGAACACAAAGAGACTGCTAAACAGAAGGCACAGCCCTGTTTGCTCAGAGCAGGAAAAAAACAGACTCTATAAGAAAAACTCTTCACTTCAGGTTTGGGGAGAACACACCAAGACTTGCCATTGTTGAAAAAGCTGCATAATACCTATTTTTAAAGAATGTCACTTAATCCAGAGTTGCCAATGAACAAGGATAAATCATTCGTCTGCAAAGGGTTCTGTAGTTCAAGATAGTGAAGACTTCTGCAGAGATGGTGGAGTATAATCTCTAACAGGAAGGCTACATTCCCACCTTTTCTAAAATGTGAGTGTTTACGAATTTCAGAGACAAGGTTGCAAGAGCTTATGCATTTGAACATCAGCAAAATTACAGTTTTTGGAAGTTATCTCAATGGGTCTATTTGGAGCTTCTGTTTCAAAGTTACATACAGAGACTAAACTGAACACCTGCCACTGAAAGCAGCGGAAGGAATAAAAGGAGTACGAAGCATCAGCTGACCTTAACAGACAATATTATTGGTCTTGCTGATAACCTCTCCTCTTCCTCTCTCTTTTATATAATTGCACACTAAATCTGGTTGGAAGTCAAAATAAAATATACAAAAGAAGAACATACAGATATTAAAATAAGAAAAATTCCCAGAGTGGGTTTTGTTGATTAGCTGAATTAGCAGAAGATGAAGCTGTGTGCTTACTAGCCAGTCATGTACGGGTAGTGGGAATGCTGCAGCATCCTGTACAACTGTGCAATACTTCATCCACATACCCTCATTTCAGCTGACAATGTCATAATTGTAACTTACAGTACAGCAGCATTCCCATTGCTGGAAATGGCCTGTACAGAAATCAGATGGAATTTCTCTTTTGAAACAAAATTTTTCAGATTCCAGGACAAAGGACAAATTACTTTTTCCACGCTTCTCTTTACCATCACAGGCTTTTTCTTTTTTTTTTTTTTTATCTGCAAATCAGCTCACAGCTGTTATGTGTGGAGAAACAAGTGTCCACAACAGGGTCAAAAATAACTGCAGTCACTACAACAGTAGCAGTTCCATTGAGTGCCAGAAGCAGCTGCAATACTTACTAGTTATTTCCTTAACCTGTTTTCCCTCCACAGCCAGGTAATATATAACTTTGACCACCACTCACTTCAGATTCTGGTTTAGTGTACACAGCATGAGTATTACCATAGGGAATTAAAACGACCTGGTAACATCCCCTTATCAGTCTTGTTCCATAAGCAGCATATGCGATTTATTTTGTAAAGGAAAGGTGAGGCACCTTTCATTCTGAAACTACAGATAACCCCACCTGAAAAAATTACTGCATAAGAAAGAAGTTCATATCCACAATCATAAAACAGCCATAGAAGCAGCAGCAGGAATTACTCCTCACCTTGATCCTGCTGACAGCTTCCTGAGCCTGCATCATTCTCACATTCTTGGATGGAGTTTTATCAGAAAGGAGTTGAGTTGAACCAAGGTAATTGGCAGCAAAAATTATTCCATCAATTAGGTCTTCAGGATCGCAAGGTCCAGGAACTGTAATACAGGAAAGCCATCACTGAAGACAATCATGGTGAAACACAGCAAAAGCAGAATTGTGACAACTTGAGTCTGCACCTGATGGCTGCAAATCCTCCTCTGAAATTCTTCAGTTTAGCATGACAAAAAGGCAACCAGCACTTTCAAAGGCACTAAAACATCAAACTATAATAGTATCAAAATTTGTGGTGGGCCCACCCTGCCCACCAAACCCCTTCTATCGCTCCCCTCCTGAGAAGGGCAGGGGACAGAAAATATAGTGAAAGTCTCATGGGGCAAGACAAGAACAGGGAGAGATCACTCATCAGTTACTGTCATGGGCAAAACAGACTCCACTTGTGGAAACTTGTTTCATCTATTACTGATGAAGGCAAAGCAGAATAATGAAAAAATAAAAACAGATGTTACAACACCTTCCCCTATCCCTCCCTTCCTCCTGGATTCACTTTTATTCCCAATTTTCTTTATCTCCTGAACCCAGAAGTACAGGGGAATGAGGGCTGTGTCAGCTCATCACACGCTGTCTCTGATGCTCCTTATTCATCATGGCAAAGAGGCCTCACATCCTTCCTCTGCTCTAGAATGGGATACCTCCTACAGGAGACAATCCTTCAGAACAGATCTACTCTGGTGTGGACTCCCTATGGCATCACAAGTCCTACCAACAAGCCTGCTCCAGGTGAGCTTCTCTCTCCAATGGGCCACATATCCTGCAGGGAGCCTGCTCCAGCCTGGGATTTCCATGGGGTCATAGCCTGATTTTTTGGGGCATCCACATAATCTGGCATGGGGTCATCTAGAAGCTGCTTGTGGGTATGTGTTCCACTTGGAGCTCCACTGGCTGGAGGGGCACAACTGCCTCACCATGGTATTTCCCATGGGCTGCATGGGAACCTCTGCTCTGGCACCTGGAGCACCTCCAGTCCTACCTACTCCACTGACCTTGTCTTCAGACATCCCTCTTTGACACATTCCCAGCCCCTTCTTCTCTGGCTGCAGTTGCTGTAGTGCAGAGTCTTTGCCCCCTTCTTAAATACATTATCCCAGAGGTGCTACTGCTGTCACTGATGGGCTCAGCCTTGGCCAGTGGTGGGTCTGTCTTGGAGCCAGCTGGGGCTGACTCTATCAGACAGACAGAAAGCTTTCAGCAGTTTCTCACAGAATAGACCCTTGTACCCACCCCACTAGCAAAGCCTTGCTACACAAACCCAGTACAACATCTCTCCAGCCAAAGCTAGAATTGTTAACCCAGCCTCTTTCTCAATAGCTCATTCTTTTGTGAGTAGGGATCAGCTTGGAGCAAAATAATCTATGATTTTTCACTGTGATAAAGTGACAGACACAGTTACTTAGCTTGCTCCTCAGCCATCAAAAACAGCCTTACAATTCTCAAACCAACAGTCACAAGCAGAAACAGGAAAGGTGCAGTTTCATAGCAGCCATCAGCCTCTTTCTTGCTTGTGCATTAACTACAGTTGGTGCAATAGGCAGAAGAATCTCCCCAGAATGCTCTACACATACCACACATCACAGTATTTTTATGCTACAGACCCTTAAAAATAGTAAGTGTTAACAAGGATACTGTGGTACTGAGTTAAATAAAAATGTTATTAAATACACAGAGCATGGGCTCTCTTGACGGCAAACCAACACTCAGTCCACAGATCCTTAGAGATCCAACACCCATCAACTTCTGGAAAAGTGGAAAGTGATGGGGTGTAAAGTGTTCATAACCAAGCAATGCCAATCCTTACAAAGCAGCACTGATGATTTGTAAGATTTTCAATGTTTGGCAGCCTTATCTAAAAATTTTATACATGAAAATGTTCCATTTTGACACCACACTAAAACTGTTGTGATCCAAAAGTGAGGCTGATTAACTTAAGAAACTTCCTGTTCTTAAAAGTAAGGGAAAACAATTGTTCCTCAAGACAAGTTACATATAAATCATATTAAAGAATGCTCAAGGTAAATATGTTCACAGAACACTTGTGTTTATGTTTGTCTCTCTTTTTACCTCTAAAATCAAGGGGTATCTTGTACTATAAGGTGATGGGGCTTTAAGTTTGAAATTACTAAGAATGCCAATTTTGTTCCAATGATAACATATAGGACTAACAACCTCTCAGAATGAGCATGGGTGGCTTTGGCCTCAAGGAAAAGCAAATCATTACAATGATTGAAATAAAAAAGAAAAATCTAGAGACAAATATCACACTGAAACTATACACACAGACAGAAGAACACGTAAAAATCTTGTGAGCAGGCTTGTCTTCCTTATCATTTTTTTAAATACAAAAATTTATGACTAGCAAATTTAAGATGCTCATCTCCAGTGTGCAGTTTGCTCAGTCAGTATGTATCTTGGAAATTCTCAAAATGAATGGTCATTTACAAGCACATGACCTAAAGAAATTCAGTTATTTCCTTAGGGAAATTCATGCATTTGGAAGTACTACATATATACAAAGAAATCACACACAGCATTCTAAGTGTTACTATTAGTCTACACATCAAGGCCTTTTCACCACTTCCACCACTATACTAAAGAGGCGCAAAACTTTTTATAGTACAATTTCTGATCAAAATGAGGGGAAAAACATGGGCAAAGGTAAAAGACTCTAAGAAAGTGCATATTAAGCCCCCCAAAAAATAATGCTCCAATTGCATCAGAGGTGAACACACAGACAGCACTGCTTTTTAGAACACCTCCTCCTTTTATTATCTCTGACAACAAAACTATTACCTCAATGAAAACATAACATAGGTGCTGGCAAATTTTTCTTTGGACTGCTGGTGCATAAAAATGGAACAATTGTAATTTTAAGGAATTTTGTGCTGGACCAAGCACCAAGAAAAGTTCAGTGTACAATTCATTTTTTTCTTAAGGTGGAGATAATTACTTTTAAAATATAGATCAATATTCCTATATATAGAATATATAGAGAATATATAGTCCCTTGATAGGACTATCAATAGGAGATGAACTTAAATTCTAAGAGAGATCCTTCATTGTTCCAAAATTCCAATGCTTAGCTATGAACTGACTGACATTCTGGCCAGAGATTCCAAAACAGGCAGCTTATACCCTGAAGACTAAAACAACAATCAATTTGCAGTCTAAAGAAAATGATCACATTATCAATTAAACGTAGTACACTGTAAAGCAATCCAAAGAGTGATGAGGAAGTCCCAAGAAAGTATCACATCAGTTGTATTTCTAAAATTTCATCAAGCACATGGAACAACCACTGTCAATGGAAAAGTAAAAAACACTTCTATTTTCTGCTTCTGTCATAACTGCACACAACTTGTGCTCCTCCTGCAGAAGACAAAGGATGCAGACTCATACAAAAAGTAACAGTTCATGGGACAGGTAACTTGCTTTTTCACATTGTTCTGAAAAAATTCAGCACCACTGAAACCTTAACTCTGAGATGGGATGCAGGTTTTTAACAAGAGGCAAGTAGCTGTTAAACAAAGCAGATTTTCACTGGCAGGCCTGTCCATAAATCCAGCTGAGATTAGATTGAGTCTGCCAACTGAAATCAATGCCAGACAGAGCACTACAGTCTTCTTGCTTAGTCTATTTTCCTTGTCCACACACATTCTTATGTGTTGTGCAAATACCATAAAGAAAGCAGTGTTTTAAGTGATACTGAGGGAAAAAAACAGCATAACTGATACAGAAACAATGAATGAAACACCAAAAAACTAAAAGCTCCATGTTTCTGAATTTCTGAAGAACACAATAGGATTTAGCTCAGGTTCTAAACTAGACACAACTTAATCTAAATCAGTACACCCAACCCTAGCAGTTTTCTATTCAGCAAATAAAAGTCAAATTTTATGCCTTATAAACATAGGTGGGTTTTTTGATGCGAAAAAAAAAGACATTTAGAAAGTGTAGAACTATCTTACCTTCAACATACGTTGGAAATGAAGCCAAGCTTTTTCTGGACTGTAATTAAGACAAAAAGGATTTCAAACAGAACATAGCATGCACAAATATGCATTAAAAATTTCTCCGTGCCAAAAAACCCCAAACTTTAATTAGCCATAGCTATTAGTAAAGACAGAACCACTTATTAATATTTACATTTATTATTTTCAAGCTCTAAGCACCTACTATGTAAATTCAATGTATTCCATTTGTGTCTATTTAGTAGACAATACGGTAAGACCAGACTTCACTTACTTGTTGGTCTTCACTAGTGCATTAATTATCCACCAATAGGTGCACTACTTTTAAGAATCATGAAATATGGAGGAAAGTACATAATACCTCAAAGATACTGGATCTTCCAACTAGAAATAAATGCATACAGAAATATAAAAATTGCACTTTACTGTTAAAATTCATGACTGAAACCACCCTTAACAAAATACAGTTATTCATTAGGAATGGTTTTAGATGTATCCTTCACATTAACAGTGCCTACAAAAAGCTTTCTAGATTTTAACAGGTTAGGGAGCAGCCTCTCCTCTGGGATAATGGGATTCACCATGACCTCAGCACCAACTGGCTTACACAGTTTGGAGCACAAAAGCACATTTGGTAGCACCAATTACATAAATAGCAAAGGAATAAATAGGACCTTGACCTGTGCATGTAAATACACACACTAAAGTAATACCATACATCCTACTGGTATTTTCTGTGAAAGACTATGAGACTAACCCTTCAGATATCTGACAGTTACAACTTTCAGTGGGTAAGGTTCACCACTTTGTTTAATTAATAACATAAACCACATACAAAAATTTATCAAACAAAATTGTGTGTGGCACTATATAATTTGTAATGGATATACTGAAATACCCGCTGCTATCATAGGCAGGTAAGAGGATAGTTAATGAATTTATGACTGATTGTACTATCAGTAACTCCTCCAATATCATTCTATTAAAAGAAAATCTATACACATGATCAGAATAATGCATAAAATCTTCAATAATTTTAAGCACCATTCCAGATGATGTACGTAGAAACAGATGCCAAATTATTTTTCTTTGCAGCGGGCAACTTTCCAGGATCTGTGTACTAGTGGAAAACTCAGGTAAAACAAGAAAGGTGACAATTATGTAGCAGGTTGACTGACTTAACCCCAAGGAATATTTTCCTTTGTAAGATATGGCAAATTGATTTAACAAATAATATTTTTAACCAACGATGCATGTATTGCTACAAAACAAAATTTGTGAATTATAAACAAAAGGCGTGTGACACAGAAAACTGAGTCTATGCAAGCTTTAAGTTCTTTTCATTCCCTATGAAAATTACTAAGCTGTTTGAGAATCCAAGAATCCTGTCCATCAGGTTCTGCACTAACATCAATAAAGATGTCAATAATCAATGATCTGCTGCTGCCGACACATTTAAGCTGCTGTGAGAACACTGACATGCCTTTCACATCTGTGGCTCTTTCACCACCTCAGATGAATGCTCCTACTGGAGCATTCCACCTATCCATATAGACTCCAACAACTGTTTGTAATAGTTGTTGATGTAGTGCTCAAGGGGCATTCAAACACTGGGGTCTGACATGCATAGAGCACAAATCCCCTATTAACAAGAGGCAGCTCACATACATAAATACTTTACAAAGGATATTTCTTTTTAAGCAGTGAAGAAAATCTTTGATACAGATTTAGCAACTGTTCAGCACCCTTAACTAGCAACTTAATTTTCAGGATAGAGTGGTGCAAACCACCATCATGTATATCTTTATTCTCACTCACAAACATAATTTTTCTTGTTCATTACCCAGGTAGAAAGGCATTCTACAAAAACCATTAGAAGAGTAAAGTAACAGGTAAAGTTACCAATAGGTGGAAACCTACACCTTTTAATTTTACATAGCCATGAATAATGAAACATCAAGGTCATTAATATTTTATTACTTTCAATAATCTTGTTGCCATCTGCTATTATAAATTTATATTTAATAAAAATGTTTCTCTAAGACCTAAAAATCCAGAATTTATGAGGCTGTTTTATCACTTTTATTCTTGCATTAAAAATACTAAAGTGGGAATTATTCCCTGTCTGAGGGAAACTAATAGCCCAATATATTCTACAGTAAAACCTAGTTTACCACCTCTGTAACTTTGAGTAAGCACATCCTAACAACTGAAATCAACAGTGTTTTGTTTGTTTTCTTTCTTTGGAGAAGTTTGCTGATACCTAAAAATAGCTAAAATATAAAATACATAGTGATAAAGTGTGTAGCAAAGAATGCTGAAGGCTTTAATAAGCTAACATGGAGCAGAGGAAAACCTAAAGGCATGATCTATAGTTGAAAACTTCAGAATATGAAAGATTATGGGTTTCTTCAGTCTTTTGAAATTTTTCATTATTTTGTAAATGCAAATGCAGAGTGACACAATTACATACATCTTACAAGTTTTTCTATCCCTTGATAATTGCAAAAGTAAAAAGGAACAAATGGATTATTTGTGTTTCATTTTTAATCCTCTTATAGTAGATCAGGTTTTTAATTTTGGAAAATAACTCATCCATTGCTACCAGTAACAATATGATATTTTATTATGGCAGTTTCTAGATCGTTTTCAAGTTTATGAAAAAAAGGCAAATAAACCAAATTTTTGCAGATTTTTCTGTTTACAGAAATTTGGTTTATTTGCCTCTGCTATTCTATCCAAATCCAAATCCTTTTTCAAATTATTTTCTTTTTACACTATGAGCAGTTCTATTCATGCTTATTTTGTTTTGGTGGAAGTCCTGCAGCCTAAAGCACTACCAGGTAAGGGGAAAAATCCCAAACTATGTAGCTTTATTCTGAGAAGCCTCAAGTCAGGAATTGAATTCTGACTAAGAATCACTTGCAGGCCAGTTTCTACAATGGTAATATATTAAGCAGCATAATTTATTATGTAATAAATTAATTTAAGCCCTTTTTCATCTGGCTGACAAATACTCTTTCTTAGTGGACGGAAAAAAGGAAAAGCCTTCTTTGTTTTGTCTCTGCTACAGAGGGGATGTTGGCTGTTTGGTAAATCAGTACCCTGCAGCCTGTTAAACAAATTTAAAAATTTAGTGATAGCTGAACAGAGAGTCAGAAATGCCATGACAAAGAGTCTTCAGTACATTAGAAATTCACTCAGACAGCTAGGCAAGCAAAAGGTAAAGAAGCATAAGAAAGAAAAAAGAAGAAAACTGATTGCACAGGTACAAGGAGCAAGGAAAATTAAAAGGCATAAGCAGTATGAACCAGACTTGGCCTTTAAAAAGGTTTTACTCTACCTCTTTATTAGTGGAAGCCTCTGCTGTACTGCAGACATCCTGGTGATGTTGTCTGCTTGATGACTCAGCACCACGAGGTGAAGAGGAATCTGGAGATGGAGACTAGACATGGCAAGAAAATCAAAAGTTATTAGTGCCCGATGTAGAAATTATTCTTTCATTTTCTATATCTTATGCTCTGATATTCTAAGAAAGAGAAGATAAAGTCACTTAAGAGTAAGCTGCGATGGGAGAAAAGTGACCTTAAGCAGCACACAGGGATTCAGCTAAAGTTTATTTAGTTGTCAAACTGGGAGAAATGAATAAAAGACTGAAACTTCCCTGTAAGCACCCAGGCCCTCAGATATTACTAACATGAAGTGCTAAACTAATCTGATCTGAGCAGAGGAAGGTCACAGCAGTTGCCCATAAGGGTTATTCCATTATCTCAGAAAACAACTTTCATAAACTGTACAGAGTAATATTGATGTATTCAACAATTTATTAATATATTCAATGACAATTCAATACCAATGTAATCAAGGACTGGGATTCCTCAATTTAGATACAGTAAAGACTTGGAAAATATTCAACAGTTCATGCTGTCAGCTCAGTACATGCTCTTTAGATCAGATTTCCTCATTCTTCTCCTTTTTCCATAAACAATTCATAGAGAAACTGTCTATGTGATAGACCAACAAGTATCTTGATAAAGGGGAAGAATGTTCTAGGAAAGGATATTCTAATCACAGACAATTCCTAATGAATGCTGGTGATGAGAAAAAAAACTGTAGCAAGGTATCTGAAATACAGAGAAGGGGCCCTGGGATGAGGGTGTGACACAAGAACACAGAATGTGGAACTAAGGAAGGTGACCAAAATGGAAGAGTACAAAGCTTTAACCTAGCAGGCATTTCTAGAGGCAGATTTTAAGGAGATACCTAAAAAATATATCTGCCCAAGCAAAAATGAAAATCCTCAAAAGGGAAATTTAGCATTTACCTACAGCTGGGTATTCAGCCCAACAGCCCTGGCATTCTACACTCTCCTTTAACATAGGAAGAATGCAGCTCTAGCTGTGCCAGCTCAACAGTTCATCACTGATGGCAAAACAAATCAAATGCTATTCTTATCTTTTCATAAACAGTATGACATAGCATTTCTCTGAGCCAATGAGTCATATCAGAAAAGGGATACATTTCCAGTGGTCTGAGCTGGCAGCAGCTCCACCCTCATGCTCTGCGTCTACTGCAGCTGAAAAACTGAGTTCCGTGAAATAGTCTACAAAAAACCCACAAAACCAAACCAGGAACAATAACTAAAACCCCCAAACATCTAAGTTTCTCTTAGCCTTCCTTAGATATGAAATGAAACAAAAAGACATAACTCCCTTCTCCACTTACTTCTCTTTACAGACATTCCTCTATCTCAGATAATAACTAAATATTAAAATTATAGTTAACTAATAAATGCTACCAAAGAGTTAAGAAGCAATTCTTTACAGATATCTCCTGTGTTAAGGAGCAGTCCCTGCATCTTCCTGTATTTTGAATCACAATTGCAAGACAGAAAATGATACGGCTGTGAAACAATCCCCAGAAAGCTGGCACATGATTACATCATCAGACTGAAAAATTACTTGCCACACAGAGCACGTGAGCAGGGGCTGTGGGAGAGACACAGGCTCCCTTGACTTGCTGTATAATTACCAGTCAAGAGTGTCACAGTGATGCAACTACACAAATGGGAACTCCTATTTATATAAGGAAGAGTTTTCAAGGTGCTCACATTCTTATTATTATACAGTATTTCTGTATTAGGAATAAATTTAAAAGGTGCATTATATTATCTATGTAATAATGGCATCTAGACATTGTATCATTCAAGAGCATTCTTTAAACAAGAAACAAAGAAATCAAGTTAAGCATAGTATGTGTAAGTGCACACACACAAAAGTGCTCTTTACAATGGCTGAAAACTCTCATATTCACATACTGAAGGACAAAGATTAATGATTTCATTTAAACCAGACAATTAGCATTAAGAAGCTGCACATCATTTGAAATGTACTAGCAGTTACTCCAGTAACACTGTAAGTGCCTTTACTCAGGTACTTTTATCTATAAAGCATCAGAACCAAGTAATTACATGGCTTTCCATGCACTCGCTTTGAATGGCTGCTCAAATATGTGTTTTGCGTGAGAAAAACCCCTGAACAACAACAACCAAACAAACCAAGCCAAGAACCAGAACTACCAAATCCAAGTATCAAACATCTTACAAAGTCTGCTGCAAGACAGTGCATGAGAGCTGTCCTTGAAAACATCGGTACAGGAAAGTCCAGCCTTTGAAGAATTAACACTCAGTTCTCTTTGACACCAAAATGTGTTTTTAGAGGTACTGTACAAGGAAAGAATGCAGTCACAGCAATAACAAGAAATATTTTGATGGATCATAGTGGATAGATAATTTGCACACCTGCTCTAAACAAAGTCTAAAAAAAGGCTTAGCAACTGTTTCACTGCCATTTGTTATTAACAAAATAAGTTTTAGAAGCCTAACGAAGTTGTTATTAGAACAAACACAGTAAGGTCACATGATGCACACTGTTATTAGGCACAGAGATCTATCAATGGAATTAGATTGTTTTTACATGCAGCAATAAAAACGTGATAGCTATCCCTTTTTCCCTTGAATTTCTACTTACATTTTTCTTACGATACTCAACCTGGTACATCCAAAAATTCTCCATCTCCGTTTTGGAGTTGTTCGACTCTAACTAACATGCAACCCACTCCACCTGAGAAACCTCCCTTGCTCTTGTGCAGAGGGATTTAGTAACAGAATTTGTGAAAGGAGAGGATTGTGTTGCATCTACCCTATCCAGGTCAATCAGCTGTTTCCTATACAGCTCATGAAGAGACATGTAACTGACACTGAAACAGTGAAACTTATAAAAGCAGTATTGTTTTATGTGCTTTTAGCAGCAGATCCTTTGAAGAGAGCACAGCTTGCCAGTCACATAGGCTAGGATAGAGGGGATGAAATCATAGAATCATACAGTCATAGAATCTTTTATATTGGAAGAGATCTTAAAGATTATCTAAATTTTACTGCCCCTGCCACGGACAGGGAGACTTTCCAATACACTGGGTTGCACAAAGCCCCAGGCAGCCTGGCCTTGAACACTTCCAGGGATGTGGCATCTGGATAAACTGTGCCTCACCAGTGCCTCACCACCCACACACTAAAGAATTTTTCATGGTATCTAATCTAAACCTACTTTGTCAATTTGAAGTGGCTCTCCCTTGTCCGATCGCTACATGCCCTTGTAAGAAGTTTTTCACTGACCAGCATCCCTAAGTCCTTACCTGCAGAGTTGCTCTCAATGAATTCTTCCAGTTTGTATTTGGGACTGCCCTGGCCCATGCGCAGGACCTTGCACTTGGCCTTGCTGAATTTCATGAGGCTCTCACAGGTCAGGTCTGCCTCTCAAGCCTACCCACATCCCTCTGGATGGCAACCCTTCCCTCCAGTGTGCTGACCAAACCACTCAGCTTGGTGTTGGCAAACTTGCCAAGCGTGGACTCAATCCCACCGTCCATGCTGCTCACAAAGTTAAACAGCACTAGTCATTTTTGTTTTGAAAAAGGTGGTTTATTCAGAGCATTTTTACAGCACCGTATGTGTGGATGAATCAACAAATGCTTCATAAATTTAGGATTCACTTAAACAACAGGACATTACTTATTTGTCACTAATGTCTACCTACAGGTATTATGGCACAGGTATGGCAAAGTCTCCTTGTACATTAGCTCAGGAGACAATCGGATAAAGTGAGAGTTTAATTTTTTAAAATTTTATTTATTTTAGAGATAGTGCTCTGAAAAGAACCCATAAACATTAGGAAAAGGTCAAAGCACTATGGAATCTTCAGGTCCCATACACAAGTATAGTCAGACGCATTCTATCATAAGAACTGCCTTTATCAGGACAACTATGGCAGTAAATCTCCCAGGTTTTAGGCCAACTATGTGACAGCAGTGTCCTCTGTCATTTGTACAGCTCAAATTCCGTTCACTAAAATACAGACTGAGACCATAGGTTTTAGTAGCCATAAATATCTGTAAAAAATGAAGCTAAAAGCTAATGATTATTAGTTGTCTTTGTTGAAAATTTGTTTTAAGTACACTGCTAAAAATGGTGGGCTTGATAAAAATGATACCAACTTAGCACTTCAAGCATACCTGCAAGATGTGGCATAATCTATGCAATTCAATTTATAATTCTGACCTGGGGATTTAACTTTGTACTGTAGTTCTGGTATAACTGCCTCTGCACATACCCCATGCACTTACTCATCAGTTTACTGTGTGGTCCAGGACCTGCCCCCTATCAGTCTCTGCATACAAGACAGGAAAGATGACCTGAGACAAGGTTACTGGCTGAACCGCTCCTTCAGAACAACACATCTGATTAACTATTATAGGACCTCTCCATGGAAGAATTTCAGACAGCCTAAAGAGATTCCCCAAAAGGCTCCTCCTGCGCCCAAGACAACTGATAAGCACCATCTGTCATTTTAACTACCAGCCTGGGTAGTTACAATCTGAACTGAGGGGCTCTGACAACAGGCAACTGTGGGTCAGGACTTGGATCACACAGCTGACTCATGCAGTTGCTGCCACAGAAATGACCAATTTGCTTATGGGTAAGACACTTGCTGGTAATCATGAGAAATTATTCCTGCCTATGCAGATAACATCACGTACTACAGTCTTATTACACATTTAACGAAGGAGATGTTTTGTATGTAGCTTAAGGTAAACCACAGCAATAGATCAGACATGCTGGAGTGATGACACAGGATCACAGACCAACAAATGCAGTTTGGGAAGTCTTGGTTTGTGGAATTTTCCCTTATCCAGGTGATGATGTCCTGCAAAGACAGAGCCTCCTGTCACTTACCATCATCTGGACAATGAAAAACAATCCCATTTGAGAGATCAAACTCAGTGCTGGTTGCCTCTCTGGGTATAGATTTCCTTAGCCATAGTTTCACTTCAACTTCCCATGCAGTTTTATGTGTCAGTCTGAAAAAAAATGACTGTGGATTTTTTCTGCGTGTTCAGAAGATTTTAACTACAGCAAGGGCTGTTTTAGTTTTCAACAGCACAGAAAAATCAAGTTACTTTCATCTTTCAATAATTTAAAAATGTAATCAAACAAAACAATATTCAAGGGGTTATGTATCCAGTTCTCACCATAATTTAAAAGCCAGTAATTCATCTGGCAGTGTTTGCCTTCAAGCAGACTAATTGCTAAATTTAAGCTTTCTTCTGTGTGATTGATAATGCTCTGTGTTTTACTTTGCTTTGGTTCTTTACTGATTTTTGGTTGCGGCATTTGGGGCTTTTTTCTCTGCATAAACTTAAGTCTGGGTCTCTCATAAATGATGGAAAGGTGACCTATAGTTTGAGCACCCAACCAACAGTTTTAAAAGACCTACTCAGAAAAAACTCAACAATATACTGTCAATAAAAATTCATCTTCATTTCAATTCTTTCCTTTCTCTCTTTTTTCCCCTTAGTTCATTTATTACTGAAGCCTGCTTAATTATTTAAGACTTCTCCATTGCCTTTTAATAATACATTACTCCTGCTGTGAAAGAAGTGAAGCAAATTCATCTCCATGAAAACACAGAGGTATCAAAATTGAGAAAATCCTGCAAATGAGAATGCAAGAATTAAAATAAAATATACATAACCAAAAACAACAGAGAAGCAAAACAATGCAGCTCAGTTCTGTTCCACCTGGCAGACTCGTCTTCAGCTCTGAATTTCTACTTCACAAATCTAAACAACCCACATACGTGATTTTACTTTGTATTAGGGTTTATTCTAACATCCCACCACCTCAAATGTCTGCAGAGGAACAGAGATTATAAACACCAGTGACTGGGTTTTGCTTGCAAAACCAAAGTCTTGTCAGAAACAAATCATGTCCTGGACATAAATAAAACTTGGTTTTCAGATCTATTACCCCATCAATAACTGAACAGAGCTCAGAAAAAAGTCATGGTAATTGGTCCTGAAATGGACGATTTCTACCTCCAAGCCACTGTTTTCTTCTGATTATGGCAGAGTTAAAGCAGTCAGCCTGCTTCCACTCTGTTTAATTCACAGCTCAAAAAATGCTGCTTGACTTTTTGAGCCTTTCAATGCTTTTCTCAGTACGTTTTTGTGCTTCCCCAACTAAGTAAGCAACTCTTCTCAAAGCTCTGCAACAAAGATACTCTCTTCCCCATATACTTTAAATACCAAAATATTTAATCATATTTTGAATTATCTACTCCACAAAACTGTAATCCTTTCCACTTGAACATGTGGATGAACATTTATCCTTCAATCCAGATCCATGGTCTGGATTTCTATTTAGACTTTGAAACACCACAATTTCTGCAGTTAGCTAGGCACATTCACAGCAGGTTTCCAGTGGAGAATCTGACAAGAATGGTGAGCAAGACCTTGTTCAGCCTGGAAAAGAGAAGGCCTTGTGTGACCTAACTGCAGCCTTCCAGTGTCTGAAGGGTGCCTAAATGAAAGCTGGAGAGAGATTGCATGAAAGAACATGTAGCGACAGGGCACAGGGGAATGAATGGCTTTAAACTGAAAGAGAACAGGTAGAGATTAGATACTAGGAAAAAATTCTTTTCTGTGAAGATGGTAAGGCACTGGAACAGGTTGCTCACAGAAGATGTGGCTTCTTCATCCCTGGAAGTGTTCAAGGCCAGCCTGGATGGGGCTGTGAACAACCTGGTCTAGTGGGAGGTTGGAACTAGATGATCTTTAAAATCCCTTCCGAAACAAACTATCCTATGATTTAATGATTTTTTGAGTGAACAAAATCTCTCAATTTCACATTCATAAAACACAATCTTGTTCCACAAGAATCAACAATGCAGTTCCACAGCCTTTTCCATCATGGGTCACTTTCCTGATGCCACACTTCTTGCAGCTGTGCAGCTCTAACTGCTATTGTATTTGAAACAGAGATCTTCATATCCAAATGATGGTCTGCTTTGGTTTAAAAGGTTTCTGATAAACAGACTTGGGAAATATATGCCAATTGTACAGATGTCATTTGTGTGGCAAATGTTAAAAAATACTCTTGCTGTCTTTATTCAAAAGACACTGAGGATTTTTCAGCTTTTATCAAATACACAAGTACACCTTCCCCACAAACTCACTGTCCAGACCACCTCTGATTCAAGTGAAAGTGTGCATCATTAAACCAAGGCGCACAAGGTACACGGCAGCTAATATTCTCCATTGTTAAATATTAAACAGGTATCTCTTTAAACTATTTATTTATTCACAGAAGTCCGCTCCCTGCCTCCTACACCACAGGATTACCAGAGTCTATTACAGCAGAATTGTCCATGGGGAGTGAGCAATTTACTTTTCTCATACACCTTACCAAACACTTCTTTTCAGAAGAAATATCCAGGAATGACTGATAATCCTGGTAGATAAACTTGCGAATAAAACTGGAATCAGTACACACATATACAGTGATCTGTAGCCTTCTTACTGTCTCAGTCATTGCGTGTCAGTCCCAAACTATACCTAACTGCAGGCTAGCTAAATACCTCTAAATTGTTAACTTCTTAAAACAGTCTCTGGACACTTCTAAATGGCATCCTACCAAACATTCCACTGTGAATGTATTACCCAAATGCTTAGCACTGGGGAGTAATAGCCACTTTCTTGGGGAAAAAAAGCAAAGGAGGCTGTTGTACTTAATGCGCCTCAACCACAAATCATTCTTCTTGCTTCACTGGTCTCCAGTGGACAGCTTCTAGGTAAATAAAAAGTCACTGTTGTTTGTGTCTAAAGAAGTCTTATGAGTTTCAGTATCACATTATTAAGAAGGCAATATTATTAGAAATATTTTCAGGTAAGTTCTATCTCTGAAAGAAAATTGTTTAACACAATTTGAGGACAGTTTTCAAAGTAGACCTGCAAAATAACTCAAGGTAAAAAAGAACCCAATTTGCATTATGTATCTGTAGCAATTTGATACTTCTAGGGCAAGAAAATGGTGTCTGCCTGGAGGTAAAAACACTCACATTTCCAGGTCTATACTATAAATCAGACTGAAAAACATCTCTGGCATATACTGGTTACACTGAAAAGCCCTCATCTGAGATTCTGCTTTTTTCTTGACGGGGACAGAAGAACAATTTACAGTTAGATGAATGGGCTCCAACTACATTTTTATTACATTGACCACTTATGGTCACTTACTCAACACAAGCTGTTTTTGCCCAATTAACAGCTAAGCAATTCTAGGAATGCTGCCTTAAGAAAAGTAGACAGTTTTTGAGTTGCCATCTAAATTAGAGAATCCAGTAAAACAAATATATATCTCTTCTTCAGAGAAAAACAAAATTCCTACTCAGTCCCAAGTCCCTTCTACAAGTCTGCTCATCAATCTGCTATAGATTTTCTAAATTATTTGTGCCATTTACTTCTTCCTTCCAAGAACACAGATGCTTTGTACATCTACAACCATAATTTCTCTCTTTGATGAGCTATAACAACTGTCATTATAAATCACTGTTTTGATTTCAGCCACCCCTGAAAATTTCAGTCAGGTTCTTATCTGACTTGGTGCAAAAAAATATTGAATGAGGAATCTAATTTTTTGTGCAAAATGGGAAACTCTTTGTATTTCAATACCTAATGCATGCAGAGACCACTAAAAATACCTGTTTTGCTCACTATATGAGCATACCAGGCTGAGTCATATCAACACATCTCAGAAAAGTTCAATTCTGCAAGATGGATTTTAGAGAGCAGGTGAAGCACCTTCAGAAGAACTTGGTGCTCTTGGGATCCACAACCTAATGTCACCAAGATCATCATGGCACTCTGTTATAATTAGTTAGGAAGCAACAGGAAGTCCTTTGATCCTCCAAGCAGTAACAGCATTTTTGGACAATATAGTAAACCAAACGTGTAGAAGAGAGTAATGTGATCTATTTGAAAATATGGACAGAAATAATTTTAGTTTTGTAAACTTCTGAAGTTAAGTCAAAAATAATTCCACACAAAATAATCTGGGAAGATGTTCTTCCCTCACATGACTGCAAATCAACTCTGTAACATACATAATTTTAAAAATATTTTTTTTGCAAATAACTTTTGCAATACAGTTGTCTGTTTGGGCTTTTCTTAAGGTTCAATTAGGTTTCCTATTAAGAAGAAAGAAAAAAGCCCTACAACACCCCCCTCACTGTGTTTCCAACAGTTTTGCAGGAAAAATAAAATCTGGAAGCTGTATGTCTCAATCAGATTACATGTTTTTACAGCATCCCAAACACCATGCTCCAAAAATCTCTTTCAATCTGTAGAGTACCAGCCGTCCTCATTTTGAAGGCAGATAAACAAATCAGAAGCCTGTTATAGTATACCTGGCATGTGATCTTTTTTCACTATCTGAATTCCCTTTGCATTAACTGAGGTGTCTTGAATAGTTCCCATGCATTCCTAGAATGTTACAATAATTCAGTCTAAAATACCAAAATAACATACAATAATTTCTACTTCTGCTGTTCTTCAAAAAAAACCAACCTAAACCAAGCCAAAAAAATCAAAAGAAAAAAGAAAACCTGAAAACAAACAAACAAACAAACAAAACCCCAAAACAAAAACAAACCCAAAAAACTCCAAGCAAACCCAAACAAAAGGTCACAAAACCCATTCCACAGCAATACAGAGGAATGGAGCAATGTTGGCAGGTACTTGCCCTTGAAATAGTAAGATAGGAACATGCAATAGATACTTTTTGGTCAGTAAATTAAGCCTCCCATCTCTTTGTATCAGGCATAAACTTAATCCATTTACCAGTTGTTTATGAGTTTACTATATAAAATAATGCAGAAAACTCATAAAACTTGTAGTAAAAATTAACTTAAAGACAGCTGGAACCCCAACCTGGTAGACAGCCCTAATCCAAGCAAAACCTCACGCCAAAAGCACACAATTTCAGAAATGCTAATGCTTAAATCTGAACTCCCTTCAATACTCAGGTTGCTGTAAATAGCACTTTACAGTGATAATGCAATACACTGAGTTCTAGACACTGCAAGTTGACATGCAAGTTTTCTAGAATATGGATCTGAATTATGATGTCATCAAAAAGAATATTACCAGATTTCTGATAGAACTGTTGGGACTGTTACATGACAGAACATGAAACCTAGAAACTTAAGAGTTAACAAAAGCATACAAAGATAAGACGGTAGAAAACTGCTTGGTTGCTAATCTAAAATATATTATGGCAGTAGAAACATAACAGCATTTGTTTCAAAAAAGACATAAAGAGCTTCATGTGACAAATTCTTACACAGCATACCTGGGGTCAGCAGTGTTGAATAAAAAAAAATCTGGCTACTTGATAATGCACATTTACTCCTCTTATGCTCTCCAGGGTACAAATTTAAAACAAAGCACTTTTTCAAGAATGAGACACAGAACGAAAATATAATGCACCCTCCCTCACTGCCATGCATGTCACAGTTAAAAAATTAGACACATAATCTGAGAAGTGAAAGCTTTGTGTACTCACATCCCCATCTAGTGGCCTCTGGTCGTCAGGATCCCTGGATGGACTGATGTCCTGTCGCATCACCCAGATAGGCTCCTTAGGTTCATCAGGGGTATAAGGAGAACGGATGGTCCTCGTCTTCACTTCCTCAATAGCCTCTTTAATTTCACTGATGGCCAGTGAAATTGCATCTCTTTTTTCCTTGCTGTACCTCTGAACAGATTCTCCCGAGCCAGATGTAACTCGAGAACCAGATGTTAGCTGGCCATTACTTTCATGCCCACCACTAACAAGAGCCTGGCCATGCTCCAAACTCTGCTCTGACTCTGGCATGTCTTCAGCTGCCTTATCTAAGCTCTGGGAGCTCATGCTCTGCTTCACCTCTGCCACAATCTGATCAATGTCCTCCTCTTGTTCGTAACTATCCATTCTTGGGTAGGGTGCAAACTCTGCTTCCTTTTCAGGGCTGTCAGACTCTCCGTCAGACCGTTCATCATAATGGTGAAGGCGGGCACCAAGTGCCTCCTTGCGGTAATTGTCGGCCTCCTCCCTCTCCCGCTCATACTGCTGGATGCCCTCGCTAACATCAAGATCAGGTGTGTCTCCTATTTCCTCATACACATGCTCCTGCAGCCCATAGTCAGCATAAGCCTCGGCATACTGTTCATCCTCTCCTCGGTGGAAGAGGCGATGCGTGTAGACGTAACCCGAGTAGGCTGCATTCATGGCTTCCTCGTGCTCGATGGAATGGAAATGTAAGTGATTGGGCAATGTTCGGTTATGAATGGCCTCACCATGCTCAGCCTCAGCATTCTCCGTGTACTCCTCGGACTCAGGCCTGTACTGCACTGCATATGCACTCTCATCCTCATTTTCCTGCACTCTCTCGACATCATAACTGTCCTCCACCGTGGCTATCACATCCCCTTCTGCAGTATCCGTGTGATTGTGGAAACCACTCTCAGTGCTGGCTGACCGAGCTAACATGCCTTCCTCCTCCTGCCCAGAGAGGCCCACGTGGCTGCTGTTGGTGTGCCTTGGGTAGCGAACAGCATACCTCTGCTCCTCTTCCACCTCTGGGAGCTCCAGGTCAGCTTCCACTGACTCACTCACTGCTCCGTTTGCTGGCTCTCCACTGATCTCCCCCTCAGGTGGTCCAACCAAATGGTTCATGGCAAATTTTGGACAGTAGGTCACTTATTCTGCTGACATTTTGTCTATCACAGCTGGAAAGAAAAAAAATTCTGACATTACTCCCAATAAAAAAAGTGGAGTTAATAAACAGAAACAACAAAATGCATCCTTCCTTCCCAGCAGACAAACATTTGACTAAGCTCTGCAATCAGGTAATAGACAGCACAACAGTATGATCTCCCATGCAAATGATCTCCAACAGCAGCAACCAATAACAACACTCTTGAGGACTGCACTTCCCTCTTCCATGGACAAATTCTTTATGGACGTATCATTTCCAAACAACCCCTTGGAGATACCTGTATGCACTGCAGTAGCATTGCAAAGACGCTGGCCTATGAGAAAAGATAATTTTTGCCAGGAGCTGAAATTTTACCATGGCAGAGATGACAGAAATATTTCACCTTTACTCTAGCACTTTCCCCACAGAACACTAACTTGGAGCAGAGGAAGGCTGCTGCAATGTAAAATAGCAGATTTAGTCCTGTCACAGGAGTCCAAAGTTACTCAGATACATGACCGCTATGCATTCAGGTGAACTAGTCACCCTATGCACATTTTAAAAATCAGTAGAAATTAAAATTCTACTTTCAGGGCACAGTACATCTGAAGCACCTCTTTCTTCTTCCTAAAGAAGAAGAAAAACAGGTGCCTCCTCTTCTTCTTCCTAGATACAATACAGTTATCTTCCTGGAAGCTACCTATAATCAGTTTAAGATGGCTTCCTCCCTAAAACATGGCAAAGACATTTCTAATATTCATAACCATGACTGCATTAAGACTAGTGGGGCATCTCAGCCTTGCCAATTGAGTAAAAATCTCAAAAGGTCATATGGTTACTAGAGAAGTAATAAAATAATGCCAATAATAAAAAATATGCAGGGAACAGAAAAAGGCCCATCTAGCTCAGAAAGTTTTGTTTTTATAAAACAGCTTCAGCTTTTTGGAACCTTGTCCTATGTATTTAAGATGCAGTGTCATAAAGAGGACATGTCAAGTCCTTTTAGCTACCTAAATGAAGCCACATATCCAGAAATAAAACACAGCTCTAGCTTGTGACTTACTGATAAGTACTAAAAGAAAAGGTCCCTATTGGAAGACAGCTAACTTGAAGAATCTATAAAAGCATGTGTCAACTGCCAACTAAAAAAACTAATGTGAATGTGAAATAGAACTTGGATCAAATCTAGTAAACTGAGGCAGGGAGGCTCAGGTGGCACTTTGCAGACTAAATGAGCTCTGTGCAGAAGAGCAGCAGGAGTAACTTCCTGTGATGAGAAAGTAACAGCAATTTCAGTTGCTATCTATTACAGAAGCTGACAGGCAGGCAAGCCAAGGTGTGAGTCACTTACACTAAACTTCCACAGGAAATCCAGAGGGTGCAGCTTCCAGCTCAGTAAATACTCCTTGTTTCTGTTACATCTAATGTTTTAGCCCTTTAAACAAAGGAGTCCTTAAAAAAATTACAGTTGTAAAGTAATAGCTAATAAATCATATTATGTGGACCTATCAGGATGTTGTACACAAACTAATCCCTTTTCAAAATAACTATGCAAAAACCCAGTTTGTTTTTTCCAGCTAATGAAGGTGCGTAAGGTTTCAGTGACAAGATAAAGTCTTTTCCAGCTAAGACTTCCAAGATATTAGGAAAAAATGGGCAGAATACAAGTGTATTATACTAGTGTACACCAGAACTAAACACTCTTCCCCCCACACAGCATACGGTAGGAAAGCAAGAACAACAATATTGGACAGCCTTCCACTTTTAGCCCACTAAAAGGGTGAGGATGCCAAGGTGCAAGAACTCTTTGAAAAGTCCTTCCCAAGGAGCTTAGAGCAGAGGAATACATTTGGTACAGGTAGCTCGGTTTGCACCCAACAGTGTGAGCTGCAGATTGAGCTCTGGGGGGCAGGAGCCTCGGGCAAGGGGCCAGGAAGTGCCAACTCTCTGCAAAACACAGGACACAAAGACGCTGGCACCAGCCAGGTGGATGGACAAGATGGATACTGAGACACAGGCAGAGCCAAAGACTCAGGAGGGGAAGTGAGACTTTGGCACACTTGGGACTGTGAAGGGACAAGAGCCCAGGGGTTCCTTTCTCCAGGCCCCCTCCAGAGCTTGAGCTGTTTTTGTGTAATGGCAACATGAATAAATGCCTTTATGGGAAGAGACATCCAAGCCTCTGCTATGGGAAACCTGGGGTCACCAGCCAGGAAATCTGGGCTGACCCTGTGAGAATGTGCAAGAATCAGGGGGGGACCCATCAGGTCACCACGAAGGGTGATGGCCTCAGTCCCAGCTGTGACAGTCCCTGATGATAGAAGTGTGACTGTCAGAGTCTCATGAATGGTGAGGCTGGGAAGGTTCTTTAATATGGCCTGCTTTCATTTAAGTAAATTATAAAATTTCCACTCTTCTCTACATAGAGAGAATTAGGCTAAAATAGATGGTTGATTAAAAAATCTACCTAAATTTGTTGCATTCAACTAGCCGCTGACTTGTGACTCAGTGTCATTGGTCATCAGCAGAACAAGGATAGTGCTAGCCGAAACAAATCAAGACACAGATAAACACAGGACAATGATCAACTTTCTCAAGTTTTATCACATGTATCCTGATACGTCTTTAACTTAATTGAGTTTTTAGAAAAGAAGGGAAAAAAATCAGCTACATGAAGATTACTCAAGTCAAATAAGGTATCAAGTGCAATAATTTTTATGACAATAAAAGTACTGGTAATTGCTGAAAATAAGATGTCCTGTTTTAGAAGTCTTAATACATGCTTGCAACATATGAGTTTTATGGACGGATGGCATCACTGACATGTCTTAGAGAGATTACAAACCACACAAAATATGGCTAAAAAACACCTGGCAGATCCATCACTTTCCTTTGTCAAAGTTATAGCTCCCAAAGCTCCACGTGTAAAATTTTTCTCATTTAAAGAATTCTCTCAGCTTGATTTCAAATAATGATATCCCAAAACTTTCAAGGTTGCATATTTTGAAGGGAAGAGGAGGAAATGTTAAGCTTTACTAAAAGCTTTTTACTGAAAAACACCCTTCTGCTTGCCTTTCCTCCTATAAATTAAATTCCAGCTTTTAACTTTGAAAACAATAACTTATTATTTATGAAATCTATTAATAACTTATTATTAATACCTTATTAATATTAATTTATATTAATATTATTAATATTATTATAATAATTATAATAATATATTTTAATAATAATTATAATAATGATACTAGCTTATTAATATTAATATTAATGTTAATGTTAATAACTTATTATTATGAAATCTAAAATAATTCTTACTTGTTTCAAAGTAAGTTGACTTAGAAATCTGACCTGAATGAATGGCCTCAGGTCACCTCAGTCTCAGTAACCTTCAACGAAAAGTAAGCTTCCGAGTCAAGAACATTTATTTTATTGTCTAACAATCAGTCTTTACGATAGTGAATTAATGAACACCCATGAAGATTGGAGGTCTTCATAAATACCCTGTTTATACATGGTAGCTGGAAGACTACTAAACTCCACTCATTATTTATTCTTAGCAGCCCCTTCCTCAAACAAATACAAGGCCTGCCTGATCTTTCCCACCAGACAAGCAAAAAGCTCTTTATTTCCTGCAAGCAAACAAAAGTCAATAATCTACATAAAATACCATAGACAGAAGAGAATATAAGCAAGAGAGGTTATCTGACCTTGGAAATATAGACACAGCACTGATCTGAATGATATTATAGTCTCACATTAATTACCCAGAACAGCAGCTGTGCACTGGTAATCAAACATATTTGGGAAAGTGCTCTGTAAGCACTCTTAGCTTTGCACACAGGACTTGATGGATGAATGTGTCTCCACAATAGAGAAATCAGAGGTTGATTACTACTGCAACTAACTCTTTGCTGAAGGTTAAATTACCTTCCTGTCTGTAAAGAAGAAAAAAAAATATATCCATATATATCTTAAGCATCATGAAGTTGAAAGTTTAAGAATTTTTCTCTGCTACTTTAAAACACCATCAAAGGGCAGACTATCATCCTAGAGCAAGAACTCAACACAAGCCAAGTTCTACTCAGGAAAAGATATGCAGTAAGAAAATGTGAAAGTGTGAGTATTCAGATTCCAATTTGGTTTGCTCTTTCTTACCCAAGTCCAGATGAACAACTGTTTGATTTCTTGTATATGCAGGCAGAAAGGAAATAATTATTATTATTGTTGCTATTATTATAAATATTACTTTAAGGGTTTATTTTATAAGAGCATTATGCATTGTATTTCCACAATTTAATGCTGACTTCAATAAAAGCTCACATTCTTGATACGTCTGTCAGCTATAGTTAATGTCTCAAAACAAAGCTGTGTGCCCCATGGAACTAGACTACACACACACATGTTTTCTGTCACATCAAGGATAACAGGAAAACTCAGGAAGGGACCACAGGAGGTCTCCAGTCCAACCCTGCCCCAAGCACAGCCAGCTTTGAGCTAAGACTAGGTTTCTCAGGGCCTTATCCAGTTGGCGTTTGAGAACCTGCAAGACTGGTGATGGCAACAGCTTGTCTGGGCTCTGATGCTACCAATGGACTGTCCTTGCAGGAAAAATGTTTCCTCCTTACAGTCAGTTTCATTTTCTCCTGTTTCAGCATGTCTCAACTGCCTTTAACTCTCATTCCCACCACACACTACTGTGAGGAGCCTGGCTGTATCTCCCCTGTCCTGTGGGCAGGTGACATGGAGGCCATCTCTCCTCTCACCTGAAGCAACCTGGTCCTGCCTCTCCTGTGTCTCTTGTGGCTTCCCACCAGTACTGTCCCTGTATCAGGGATTCAAAAGGGAGGCAGCACGCAGGTGGGTTCAGGCAGGCTCTGAGTAGAGGGGATAGCTCCTGTCCTACCCTGGCTCTCAGGATCATGTCTGTCTCAGACTGCCCCAGGTGCAGCTGACCCTTATTTTACTGCCTGGGCCTTGTCCCAGATTTGCTACTTGTCCCCACCCGCCCCAGCCTGTATCGTCATGAGGGGTATTTACATATACACAAACTGGGTTTTTTGGAAATTATTTCATTTATAACAAGCATAACTGTTTCTTCTTATTTGGTAGTTGAATGTGTGAGCAAAATAGTTTTGTCTTCCTTAAAATACTTCAGCCACATTCACCCATGTCTTCCATGAAAAATAACTATTCTTTCAACATACTTACACATAACTTCAAATGAAACTAGGAATACAGGGGCTTCTGACTGAATTTTCAAAGGCCATCTGACCTCAAGTGGAAGTCTTCTTGGCACACTTTCTGAGAAATTTCATAAAGCACCTCTGTTTTCCTGACTTCACCAATACACCAATGTTTCTCTTGTACAGATCTCAACAAGGCATACGAACACAAGCTACCTCTCAAAAAACCAACACAGTCTTTTAGCAAACAGATGACTTTGAGAAACACCTTAATTTTTTTTTCTTTAAAAAGCCCCTATGGTAGGAAATTTCTGAGAATCTGACAACATATGCAATGCCTGCTTTGAAGGAGTTCTCCTCCTATATTAGGTAACTCTTTTCAGAACTGCAACCTGCTTGGGAAACCTCATTGCTTCTGCTGCCATGTGCTAAGTAAGCTCATCCAAAACAGCTTTAACTAAAAAAGCTGTGAAACTTATATTTCTTGTCAGTCAGCAAAAGCAGCACCTGGAAAGTGACACTAACATCCCACCACATGCACACACACACATATTGGTTCATAATGACGCTGAAAAGCTGTGAACACTTACAGTAAGTATAAAGTAGAAAAGCTGCATGCACAATATTGCTCTGCACACAAGAACCCACAATTTTTAGTAACAGTAGACAGTTCTAGAATTCATGTTCTACCAGCATTTAGAGCACTCAAAACATTTTACACTTTTCATCCATTCCGATTCACATCTTATTCAAAGCTAAAATACAGTCCTGAGCAAGAAACACCATTCAGTAATCTTCAATGCAGGCAGTCCAGACCTCACAAATACTTTAGGGCACTGGAGATGGGGAACACTGTGATTAGAAAAGGAACAGATCCTTCTCACCACCTAACACTTAAGTCGTGCCTGCACAAGAAATAGAGGCAATACATGGATGGAAGCCATCCATCGGCTGCCAGAAAAGGTTAATAGATATTACGGCCCAAACAGACAAAATTAACTAAAAGCACTAGAGACAAATCTTGACATGGAACCACAGGCAACCTCTGCAGTGAAGTGCAACAATTAGACACACAAGACCAAAAACACTTTGAAAAATACATCATAAATCCCAGATCATAAGTTGTTAAGGGAATAAAACTGACTATTGTCACCACCAAAATGATTAAGCTTCCTAAGTAATAGTCCTATTAAGAGGTAAACTAGGGAAATTTGGGGTTTGCTTTCACTCTGGTGTCATTTTCTGACATGTTACTGCTGAGTTTATTCCTGGTATTAGGTCTTGCTATTTAAGTACCAGACAGATCATCTAAAACTTAGACTGCTGGAATTGTTACTCTGATATTCAAATCATGGTTACAAACAAAATCAATTTTCAAATAAGAATGAAAAATTTAAAAAGTACATAAGCACTGCCAGACTATCACAGCATTTAAAATCAGTATTACAATGTGAAGCTAATGTCAATATCTCTTAGAAGTACAACTATGAAAAGTGAATCTATACCAAATCTAAGTTCATGGCTGTTTGTAATTTACCATTCTTTCTCCCCTATGTAAAAGGGCAGAACTGTCTCAGAGAATAGAGTATAAAATGCTGGGTTCTCAGTGATGAATTCTGAATTCAAATTATCTTTACATTAGTGGTATTTTTATAGCAATGAAGACAATCCTTTTCTCTCTATTTGAACAAAGAGGGATTAGATCTAACCTACCAAAAGGAAAAAAAATTAAAAACTCAGCCCAGGAAGCCTAATACCCTTTCTATCCCCTTAAGAGTCATTACTAGTGGAATATAAATAAATGTAGACAAAAGTAAATTGCATGATCCAGTGAACTGCAGGGCTGACAACATATGCAATGCTGCTTTGGTTACCTTCAGGGTGAATAAGAAGGCCTCAAGCCTTACTGACAGAGTAAGAACACGTATGTCCAAAAAATCCTTGGGTTTTCCTCCTCTGGCTACACATAAAGACTTGATCACACCTTTCTAGCTATAAGAGGCTTACTCAGCTGCATTCTAGGCCAGTGTTGCACAGTCTAGATACAACTACCTTGGATGCAAGTGAGACAGAAGATTCACTGAATTGTCCCTCAACTTTCCCTCCTTAAAACACCAATTCTGTCACAGGAAGCAAAGTTTTCAATTGACTTAAACTCTAGCTTTTTAAATTCTTTTATGCAATCCATCCACAGGTTGTGTCAGGTACACAGAAAACATTTGGATGATGTTGAGATCACTTCAAGGGTTTGCTGGAATGTGATAGAAGGCTTTTCAGCAAATCCACAGCTTTAAAGAATACCAAGGAATACCAAGTCTGTCAGCCTCATCAGCTTCTTCAGCTGTCACAGAACACTGTTTCAACTCATAGAATTGGTACAGAAATAGTGCTGAAACCCTAATAACTTCAGTGACTCAATTAGCAAATGCATTTGTTCTGAGGCACTCATTATTTCCTGAGAATTTCAAGCTAACGATATTTCCTCATGAAAAGCAATCATGGTTCAGACAGCACAGAATTAAGCACAGCACAGATCGTCCTTTAATTTGTTTTATTTCACAAGTTCCAAAGGAGCTATACCTGAATTAAACTCAAAAATGGGGATAGACAGGATACAGAACTTCCTTGCCTTTCATGCACTTAAAAATGTACCACTGTCTGGCAACTGTAACACACAGTTACCAGAAACACTGGATTACACAACTCCCAACCCCAACCCTCCACCCTATTTTTATACTAGGAAAAGGAAACACCTCAAAATAGACACTAATTATTTAAACTTTTATTTTTATTATACTTGCACTTTACTATATGTCTTTTTGTCAATGACTTTTCCAAGTCTTTCTCTGAGAAAGTCATTGGAGAAGACAATATGTACGATGTGGAGGTATTACTCAGAGTGGGGAAGTACGAGCCAGTCAGAGATGAGATAGCTACAATTCCCCGGTATTTGGTCATGGGCATGAAGTTCTTGCCAATCAGAACTGAACTAACACTTTTTACCTGTGATACAATAAGCTTTTAAAGGACCTGATATATATCTGGACTGCATTATTAAAAAGAAGGCTTCAAGTACTAGCTAGTTTGTCTCTTAGTACTTATTTCTAAGTGACAGCAAGACATCAGGTATCTGCTTCCATTCAGAGAAATTAAGTAAGCAAGAGCATGTAAGGGCTGCAGGCTAACAAAGACTAGTGAAGGAACAGTGAAATCCCACCAACGAAAGTATTTCATTTAGAGTCACAACTCAAATTACAAACAAAACAAAACACCTCCAAAAACAAACAAACACCCACAAAATCAAAACAAAATAACAAAAAAAAAACCAAAAAAAAACCACCCTAAAAAAACAAAAAAACCACACAACAAAAAAACCAACCCCCCCCCCCCCCCAAAAAAAAATATCCCTTGGTGGTTTCAAATCACAATATTCTCAGAATTAAATGCTACTTCAACAGATTCAATCTTCTGGGTATACTTGTAGGTAAGTAGGAAGGGAAAATACACCTCATAAGGAACAAGAACTATGACACAAAACAACAAATGCAAAAAAAAAGGAAGTAAGAATGCATACATATAGGTTACAGGAGATTTTAACTTTTTTCTCCTCTCTATATGGACAGCTGTCTCTTATACTCTATTTTCTGTTATCATTTTAGCCAATATAATAAGCCCAATCTCATCTCTAACCATCAACTTCTAACACTTGCAGATCATTTTACTACTTCTATTTCATGAAGAAGCTGCTGATTCAATTCACATTAAAAAAAGCTACACAGTTCAGCTCACATATTTCCAAAGAAAACTGATCTGCCACTTGTATTTTCTCACGGATTGGCAGCTGTGTTCTAGTGCCCTACCTACCACACAGACAGTTCCACAGCCATCTCCAAAATCATATGGGAAGATGTCATACAGTTACTTCCAAGCATAGTCCTGAGGAAAGAGGTGAAAAACTCTCAAGCACATCTTCCACTGTTACAACCTTTCTGAAATGCTGTGGCCGCTTGTCAGCACTAAAGCAGATGCACCACAAGGCACTGCACACCCGATTTTCATTAGCAGGAGCGGTCTGTGTGGCTAGACCAGCACCTACCTGCATTTGACTGTCCTCACCAGAGAAATCTGCCTGCTCCAGTCTCCCCAAACTAATCTTTTTCCTATCTCTTAACATTAGCAATTCTGTGCCGTCTATGAGTTTGAAAGCAAGATACAACCTGTGCTACCCCCCAGAGCTGATGAGAAAAGGGTTACTCATCCAAACAGGGAAGACATCAACATCATTCATTTCTCTGAACTAGGAAGATCTTGACTGAGACCTATTTTTTCAGCACAAGCATACTCCTGTTACTGAAAATAGCTGCTCCAAGGTGACTACACATGATATCTGTTCCCCAGACATAATTAAACCCCAACGAAGGCTGGCATTTCTCCACATCTGCAGCTTACAACAGAACTTGAGGAGTATTAGAGTATTAGCAATTGCACTGTTCACAGCTCAGGGTGCTTAGATGCACAGCTTGCTCAGAAATTACAGTCTGAGCAGGGAAATGGAAGTGATGCCCGGCTGCAGCCACTGGGGTCCCATCAGGTTAAGAAAAAAAAAATCTGTTGATGTTAATCAAGTTAACTAGATCACACACACTTCTACCAGACAGCGCAAATCAAAAGCAGATGCGTTCTGTAAAATGCACAATGCTTCCCATACACTTGCCAGTCTACCTGCTAAGGAAATAAACTGACCAGAACAAAGCTACACAGGAGAGTTTGGAAAAAAATTAAGAAAATTCAGGAGAGTCAGCCAAGCACACTTTTCACATCTCTATGCAGTATTTACAGCTAGAATCTCCACACAGACCAGCTCCACTCCGGGTACAGAGACAACAGGAAAACGGATATAATGTTACAGCATTTAAAGATAGAGTCACAGGCAAAACAGAACATGAATTAAAAATTTTCACAACACACACAAGGTAGCAGTTTCCTAGTTTTAAAAATTATTTGTACCTTGCCCCACAGTACTTTTGTCTACCTTTGAAAGAGTAATGACACCCAGAAAAAGTTATTTTTTCTTCTCTTTTTACATAGCAATACTTAGATTTTAGTAGAAGCATGTATTCCATTTAAAATATTTTATTATGCATTCCTGACATTATAAAATCCTTTATATTAACACATCCAACCAGTGGAATTACAGTAGGGAAAAGTGACAACTAAAAAGAGTGATTCTATGGTAAAACATATTTAACATGAAAAAAACTTAAAGGATGAACCGAACAATCCTGAAATGTTTCAATGCTTGAAGAACTTATTTAGCTATTCACTGGTTAGTATTTTTATCCTTTTTGATTGCAGTCAGTCTGACTGTCAATGGCTCTTTTCACTTATCCTCAGAAGTTTTTATTATTAAGGCAATGCATTTCAGAGGCATCCATAACCTTTTCTCTACAGGAAACAGGAGCCCTAATTATCTTGCTTTGTTATATTTTATAAAGTGAAGATAAGGTATTTCTTAACTGTTCAATTAAACCTAGATAGGGGGGATTCTACAATTCCGGGGAATCATACATTTGAAATTATTCTGGGTTGGTTTTTGTCATTCCTTTTCAAGGAAGTACCATTCCTCCAAGAACAGAATGTCCTTTTCATCTAAGATCCAAGCTTAACTGGTATTCTACTTTTTGGTGGTATTTAACTCAAATTAAAATCCATGCCCTGGTGTCTATCATCCATCAGGCAAAGCACAGGTCTGACTTCTCTTCAAATTCCTGAGCTTTGCACATGTGACATGATAAGACTGCACATGCTAACTTCCCTTTTTGTTGCTACACTACAGCATTCTTTCATTTTTAGTTTCTTAAATTCAAGACAAAAGTACTGAGATGTGATCTCTCTCTCATGTTTTAAAATGAAGGCAGAAAGTCATCGAATTAACTCTAAACATGGAACTAGATCGTAAAAGCAATGAAAATAAAAAAGAACTACATACTTCATATAGCTTTGTAGGTTGCTACAGGATTATTCTGAGTTTACCAATTTACAACAGAATTCAGCACCATGTTTCAAATCAGTCAGGCACATGGCTGCTGTCAGTATTAAGTTACATGAACTTCTCAGGACAAGTAAACTTTTAGCTCTATAGAAGCTGTAAAACCCATGATGATCAGTAAATCCAAGGTCCTAAGCACAAACCATTAAGATCCCCCAAGTTCTTGCTTGCTTGAACTGCCCCATACATAGTTTAGAGAGGCTTGCAATTTTTGAAGTTTGTCAACCCAAAACATCCTTTCCATTATCCTACAGGGGACTTACATTAAATTACCATGCTACAAGTATTAGACATTCACTTACTTTTGAAAGTATTAACACAACATACTCTTCCTTACAGTCTTCTGAAACTCTGCCAAAAGGGTTACTAAAAACTAAGACTCCAAAATGGTATTCTGCCACACACTTCTAAACACGTTAAATCAACCACCTGAATAGAACAACTTTTCTGTATAAATGCAGCTGGTCAACAATAGGAATTTTACACAACCAAGTTTCAAGCTTTTCAAAAGTTCAGGCCAGTTTTCAAACAGCTCACAGCTACTCGTGTAGATCCTGAGCTCAAATACACATCATCCAAGTTCTGTAACGAAATGTGAGTCGCTACAACCTGAATGTTTCAAAAATTTCATTAAAGCCTTGATTTAAAAAATTAAAATTAGTCCTGGGAAAACAATGATGGATCTTTCAGGCCTGTGTCCAGGGGTTTGGCTTTTCTAAAAGACTTTAAAGTTCTAATTCAGATCAGTTCTAGGGGAAACAAGTCTTTCCAGGACTTCTGTGAAAAAAAACGGAAGCAGAGAGGAAGGTGAGGGAACATGGAAAAAAAATCTGCAGTTTGGAAAGTGAATAGATTGTCTTACACACTTGTCAGAGACAGCTTCTCAGAGTAGGTTTAGCTATGTGTTTTAGCTTGGATCTGAAGGATGCTTTTGAAGGCAATTTGTGATGGTCCCCACAGACTGTACTTCAGTACACATTGTGGAGCAGACTTGGAGATCACCTAATAGATTTCTTCAAAACAACTATCAGAATTGGCAGAAGAGAGGTTTTGAGCTAAGAAATGTAGGTGAATGGCTGCAAAATAGATTAACCTAACATAACAGAAAAATCCTAAAAGAAAAAGAAATAATTGTAGTGACAGAAAAAGCAATACATTATTTTAAAAAACCCAGAGATAGAGTATCGTTTTCCTTCCCAAAGATTCAAATAAAACTCAACCCAAGCCAACCCAATCCAAACAAACAGAAAAAAACCCCAAAAACCCAAACCCAAGAAAAAGCTCTAAAACCACCAAAATAATTCTTTGTACTATGTTATTTAATTTTGGATGGTTTGGGAATCTAAGTAACAATCATAGTGCAGCTAACCAAGCAAGCTGAGAGGCCAAATACAAATTTATTTTACAGCTTATAAGAGTAACACCATGCAGACAAATATTTAGAGGGCTCATACAGGAAACCTTATTATTACACTGGAAAGCAAATGAAAAAAATATCAGCAAACAGCGATGTTCAAGGTGCAATGAAGAAGAGCCAACAAGCTCGAAATCAATAACCCATACCTGCTGCAAAGAACTAAGCCACCAAAAAACATTTAAGGAAAATAAGCAAGAGAGAGTTTGTTGGTACCCCACAACAGAAGGACAACAGCACCTGAGTGACTACAAAACAGAGCAGGCAAAGGCTGCCAAGCAGCAATGACATCTCCCTGGGCTCCCAGCCACGGCAAGCACAGCCAATCCCATCCCCACACATTTCCCATGTCCCAGAGATGGCGGCCTCTGTACCATCATGGTCCAGGTTTTCCTCACCTCAGCCTTATTTATGCATAATAGAAAATGAAGCTGTGACTCTGCACTGTTTTGCCCAGAGGAATGTGAACTCTGCAAAATAACAGACTTAAAGAAAAATGGAGACAACCTGTTTCTGTTTTCTCCTGTCCTTACCCCAAAAGTAACTCTTTTGGTCATACACTGGGCAATTCCTCCTATGCATGTACATGTGTGGGGGAAGATGGGTGCCTTCTGTGAGAGCTCAGCTGGCACTGGGGACAGCACAAGTCCATGTCCGGACAAGACGTGCAGCACCAGCTGGTGCTGGGGCTTTGCCAACCACAGACCTAAGCATTTGGATGACGGTATTGAAGGACCATCTGCAAGCCCATTAGCTTCCCTAGATTTACTACCAAGCTAGGGGGCTTGTTAAGTTTTTTCCAATAAACCACACTTTTTACCATTTTGGTCCCAAGGACTGTATTTCTCCTGTCACATCACCGAAAGACCCTACCCAGAGTCACAGTCTCTACCAAATCCCAAAAACCCTCAACTGTGCATCCCCTAAGCAAACCTAGGGCTACTCAGAGCTCTGCAGCTGCCCACTGCCATAACTGATTGTAGGCTCTAAGCTTCACAGCACAAACACTTGACAAATCTGAGTCATAATTTAAGAAGAAACTACCTCAACTTTTCCGTCCTGAGCTGCAGTTTCAAGATGGGGTGCAGGCCTACTCCAGAAAAGAGGATGTTGAAGAGTCAGAAATGAAGGAACAATGCTGAGCATGAAAAAAGCTGAGGGTGACCCAAGCAAGGTGAGTTTTATCCTTGTTCCTCACCATGCAACTCTATTCTAATTGGCAATACATTTATTTTCCCTAAATCAAATCTTTGCCCATGACAGCAACTGGAAATCCCACTCTTTATGTCAATTTACAAACCTTTCCATATTATTTTCTCTTCAGGATCCTAGTGAGGAGGAGTGAGAGAGAGGCAGAAAGATGGCAGCCAGGGAAGGTCAATCTGCCACAAGCTCAATGAAATAAAATAATAATTATGAAAACAGTATTGACACATATTCAACTCACTTTAACGCAAATATGGGGGAAATTGACTTCACATGAGTAGATAAAAAGATTTACCCCCGGAGTGTTTGTGGTCATCTTTTTTCCCTTTGCCTCCTGGGTGGTGCTATCCTGGGGGAGTGAGCTAGTGCCATTTTCCCTTTGTCTCCCTGTGGCAGGTGCCATCTTGGAAGGGGTATTTCCACCATTTCGGGTTGTTCTTTGTTCTGAGGAAGTTTGTGAGACTTAGAAATTCTGTATCACGTGATTATTTACTGTATTTTTTTGCCTGTTAGTAAATGCTACTTTTCGACTCTTATAAATCTATTTGTATTTCTCCTAATAGGTGGAAAAGGCCTGGTTGAAACTAAGGGGAGGGAACTCCTTTTAAAGCGTTGACCTCTTTAAATTGTATTAAACCAAGACAGACACACATGTTGTTGGTCTTCTCAATCTGCCAACTGTCGTGGCACTGAAAAGCCCATTTTGCAGACCACTCTCCAGCAATAAATCAAAAACCCCTCTGAAATCACCTTGCCTGGCTTATTATACAACAATAACATTGGCGATTTAAATCCTCAAAATTCTTATCTACACTCGTTTCTATTCTACTTAGTGCTGTCTTAAATAAAATGTAAATGAAGAGCCCTTTGCTTTGACTTTTGTAGACTTTCAGTTCTAATGACACATTCTGTCACAAGACACTCAAAACATTAAGAATTACACCTTTCTACCAAATGTGCGAATATGAAATAAGCAAAACCATTACACCTTCAATAAATAATATAATCAAAAATAGCACAGACAAGCCACCATAGACTCTTGTGGTTCTTGCAAGTTTCATGATCACAGTTATGGAGGATACTTTGCATTTTTTTAAAATTAAGTTTCTCTGCACTTTTTTTAATGCAGCAGAACACAAAAACCATGATCTTTAGTATTCCCAAAATGTCTCAGAGCTGCCCTGCAGTACTTGTCACCTACAGTTGCCTTGGAGGACAAGGTATTACCTCAAGAGAATTGCAAAAAGAAGTCTAATTCTACCTAATAGAATTACAAAGAAATCCAAAGTTAGAATTAACTTTCGGAATTCAAAATCAAATCATTTTGAGCCCACATTTATTTTATCCTTTCCTTCTATGAGTTTTGCAATGTTTCATATCAGTTAAGGAAACTGCTGAACTGTAATGCAGGCATTACACTGTCCTAAAAATAGACACTACAGAGAATATAATACTACTAATATACTTTAATACGGGGGGTTTAGTCTGAAATACTTTCAGTGTGAAGCAGCTTAAATACAGCACTGTGAAAAATGCTGTGAAAGTTCCTTGTTTCCTTCTCTTTGGCTCTCACATCAGAAATACACTGAGGACTATTTTTCTGAATGCAATGTTTTATCATTCTGGTCATATTTTATGCACCAATTCAGCATTGAACATAAAACCTCCAAAGGATCAAAATCAAAATTTCAGATGAAGGTCACTAGGCAAGAGAAGTACAAAATTTGCAAAAAAATTAATAAAACCTATAAGGACCCATAAAGGCAGGATGATGGTAAAGATACAACTCAGAGGAATGAAATAACTACTTGCATAGATTTCATTATTTTGGCTTCTTTTCTGCGTATTTTAAAATACCTTTGACATCCTCTAGACTACTGCATCTTGGAATTTACTGCTTAAGAATTAGGCACCAGTTTTAAATTCTATAAACACATCTTCATGGACCAGGGCAGAGAATACACTCTGTTACATGTTAGTCAAAAGGAAATAGCTACATATATTCAGCATTGAAGGCTCTATCAGTCCGTGTAACCCAAGTCTTGAACAAGACTAATTTCTGACTGCTTATCTTTAGTACTCATTTACTTTGTGCTATTTAATATGTAATTGTTTTTCTTTTGTACTCTAAAAGAAACTTCCAATTTGAAACCTTTTGTAAGTTTAACTATACTGCTCCATCTGAAAGCCCTACAAACATTACACTGTAACAGGCAGCCAGCTGTGCCAAGATACAATCTGGATGGAAATTCAACAAACAGAAATGCTGAAACAGACTGATTAGGTTAGCCATTTGTTTATACTGAGACCCCCTGTTATACTACAGAAAGGCACAGTGTAAGAATTGGAGCAGAATGGATTTGTGTATTATATTAGTACCAAACATGTCACAGTTCACTCCCACTGCATAAGTAATTTCCATTTCTGCTCTCTCAGGCCCAGCATGCTATTTGTGACATGAATGAAATTATATTGCTATTCTCAGTTACAAAGATATAGGGCAGTATTTTGCACCAAACCAATTTCCTTCAAATTTCTTCACTTCCTCTGGGAATTATGTTGGACATAATCCCTAATGTAGAATGACTCAGTAAGCAGAAAGAGAGAGCAGAGCTCATTTTAGAGACGCTCAGGAAAACTGAGCAAAGGTAACATCAGCCTGCCGAACATGTTACTGAAGGCTTGAGCTGTTGCTATGACTTCATTAATTTGCAAACCTCTGCTCTCCTTTTAAATTACATCACAGATCTTCCATTCAAAGGGGAAAAAAAGTGAAGTGGCAGGAAAGAATCCATTATCAGCACTCACACTGTAAATGTGTTCTAATCCAGTTCATGCTCTATCATAAATCAAAGATTCTCGGACTATCAACCTGACAGGATGCATGTCAGGTGAAAATACTTAACATGCATAGGCAAGCACAGAGGCTTCAGATTCTGACAGAGAGAGGTTCAGCTGATCTGAGCTTTCTAGGATTTCACATCTACTTGAAAAGCAAGAAAGCCATATTCCTTCCACTCCCCCTACATTATCTGCATAGAGTGTGCTCAGATGTGTTACAATTATTAACTAACGTGGGAAGCAGCTTGCATCCAACACAGAATTAATACAAGTTATCATGTTTAAATCATCAGTAAACAAGCCATTACATTGTGTTTACAGCTCTCCCTTAAAACCACAAACTGTAAACAGAACCCCTTTACAGATACCTGCTGGGTATGTCACAACATTTCAGCTCAACATCTAAATTACATATTGGAAGTCAGTGGGAACAACCTTGACAAAGCCATTGGTATTTTCTATATGGTTCTTCTTTTATCTGCTACAGATTACATATGATATCTAATCAGCAAAAATGGAAAAATAATGGATGGAGTAAAGAACTATAAAGTTGGTCATAAAAGTAAGTATATGAGTATTATGAAGGAGGCACTTTTTCTGTGAATACATGGGATTACCACTTCATGAATTAAAACAAATCTATTGCTCAGATAACTCAAAAGAAACTCAAATCCCTATGTCTGGCTAGTCTTTGACTTCTAAACCATCTTCTATTACTACTAAACCAAAATTAATTCTAACACCTGAAGAAATTCTGATCAGGCAAGAAACAGAACCATATAATCATATGCTGAATTAGAAGGGACCCATCAGAATCACAGGGTCCAACTCCTGGGCCTGCACAGGACACCCCAAGAGTCACAGCATGTGCCTGGGACCACTGCCCAAACACTTCTGTCAGGCTCAATGCTGTGACCACTTCCCTGGGGAGCCTGTCCCACCAGGGCAGAGCAGAGCAGAGCAGGACAACCCCTTCCCTTGCCTGGCTGGCAGTGCTCCGCTTGATGCCCCCCAGGGCACAGGTGGCCCTCGCAATCTACAATGGGTCCAGAGCTACATGAACACTGTTGGTCCGACAAACACAACTGCTTTGGCAACTGCCAAATTCAGTTTGTGTTCTTTTCAGAGGAGAAAGTCAATATATTTTCCCAAACCTCATCAGCAGTTTAATAAAAAATGAATAGTTTTATTTACTTTTATGGTCTCTTCTTCCAAACTGGTCTGGAACTAACCAGCAAGATATTGCATGGAGAACAAAAAAGGAAAATAGATACTTTACAAAAAAAAGGTGGTGGTTCCAAGTGGATTGATTTACCCCCCTGCCTGCAAAACCAATCAAACTGCAGTTCTGTGACAGCATATCAAAAACGCAGGAATCACTGAGTCATATCTTGAGATGCCATCTGACATAACCATATAAATGTGCCTGTCCCTGAAGCATCAGTGATAACGATTACATTTCTGATATGTGTATTTCTCCATGGCTACTTAGTCAGATTTGAGTGTTTTGATATTTTTACTGCTGGCAGTTTTCCCAAGCTCTCATCTGACTCTTCACCTTCTCAGGACAAGCTGGTTAGTTATACCCAGTCCTGCCAAACCAAGAACAGATTGCCTGCTGCCTCTTTCTTCACTGAAGATACTTTCAGTGCTCTGTACACATCACCCCTTCTTCAGCTTAAACAATCTCCAGTTAATTGTAGGGATTCCCTCTTCACTCAGTCTGTCCTCTAGAGACTTCCATGACCCTCCTTCAACCTTTCATCAGCTCTCCCCAGCACAGCATGCAAAACTGGATACATCACCTGAGTCCACACTGAGCACTTTGCACCTCTCCTAAGGTTATATTCCCCTTCTCAGTTCAGCACCTCCCTTCAGTACCAATTCCTCGCAGCCAACCCATCCCGCATTAGCTGCAATCCCCACAGAGGTTCTGGCAGACCTGTTGCTTATCCAGCTGCTCCCTCCCCACAATTCCATGCACGTTGCTTTGGCACCTCCTGAGGGGCACCTCCCATCCTCTCTGAATATTCACTGTAGTTTTTTCTTCCTACACTCTGGTGGATCCCCTTCAAGACTACTGCCTCTCCACTCTAGTTTTCAAACCTCTGATGAAATCTTGAGTACTACTGTCAAAATCCTGAAAATACCGCCTTGATGTAGGTTTCCACCTCAATAATGAGATTCCTCTCTGTGGATTGCATACTATGTTTTACAGCTGATATTACAATGAATTTTAAAGGAAGTGCAACATGAAATCCACCCAGACTCTCCCCACTGCCACTCAAACTTAATTAATTAAATTTAAAAATTAAATAAATTTAGACCAGGGGCTTATCAGGAAACCTTCTACAAAGTGAAGCAAAATATTAGATTTAAAATTTTAAAAAATTATCACCAAAAAGAAAAAAAAAAGCTGACTCAACTCATAGTAAGAGGATACCTTTGCAGCTCACCTTTATCAGAGGAAAAAAAAAAATTGAAAACATGTAAAAAAAAATTCATCTAAATAAATCACAGCCTTTGAACAATTCTCCCTCGGGAAGTGAAATTAAAAATGTACAAGTCAACAGAATAATAAAATCATATATTGATAAAATAAAACACTATATTTAAAATCCTCTAAAAAATTAAACTAGAGCAACTCACTACAATTAGATTAATTCTGCCATCTTTGATCTGCTTTTAATGGAAATCTCTTGAGTAAGTCATGACAACGAATACTTTGTCAATCATCTGTCAATTCAGACAATAATACCCAAGACAGAAAACAAAATATGAAACAGAACTGAAAATGCCAACCCTTTCCACTAAGATGTGTTAATACATCAATTTTGACAGCCTAAATTCTACTTTATCTCAGGGAAAAGGTTATACATGAAATCAATCTACTGTCTTGAAAATTTATTTCTAACAGATGACTTTTCCTCTCTGTAACCCATTATTTTCAATTATTTGCCACTATAGCATCAGTCACACATTAGTGAGAGTGATAGCAAGGATTCAAAATTATTTCAAATATTTAGTGAAAAATGTAAGTAAACAGAAAGAAAAAAAGGTCTTACAGGTCTGATTATCAGAAAGTTCTGCATTTCTTCTGAAGTAACTAAAACTACTCTCTTGAGGAGCTCATTCACTTGTAAAAACATTGTTGGGGCAAATAAAAATACTACTCTTAGCTGCATGACCTTTTTATGAAAGATGACTGCAACTGCAAAATGCCATGTACTGAAACTAAAAACAGTCCCCTGAGGATTCTAATCATCTCCGTCAGTAATATTTTATTCAATTAATCATAACTTAGGTTTCAGACAGAAAGAAAAAAAGAAGTAAAAAAGCAAAATAAAGTAATCATGGTCTGACATTTAGCTTGTGGAGAATTATAAATAAATAGTTTTTAACATCAAAATATTTAAATTCTGTTTTTAGAAACATAATTGGAATTCTGTACTTCATATAGCATCAATTCTTTAAAGATCTATGGAGAATGCAAATACCAAATCATCAAAGCCATAAGCAAGAAGGAATTTATAAAGCAAAAACAAAATTATTATCTGTTCATAAGTAGTTTTGTGCAGAGCCAATTATATATGTGAAGTATACATAATGTTTTTATTGAAGTTGATACCACTCAAAAAAAATGCTGGCACAATTAAATTTTCATTAAAGATTTAAGATATTCTGTCCCTGATTTTCACTTACTGTTCACCACAAAGAAAACAAAGAGCCACTCAAGCTTGTAAGATTACAACCTATAAATAACATTACAATGGAAAAAAACACCCTGTGAATAAAGAGGCTGGAAGGTAGGCTGTTTTGCTAATCCACAAACAATAGTTTTAAGTGATTAAACATTTGTTTATTTCTCACACTTAACTTTTTTAGTCACTGGCCAATTTTTAATTTGTTTTTGCAGAGTCCCAAAGATAATGGAATTTCTTAAAGCTTCAGAAGCAATCCCAGCAGGTGAAGGGGGAGGTCCAGCAGCAGCTGGCAGGCCAATCCACACATGGCATGACCAGGCCCACAGCTCAGCAGGTCTTCGGCGTGATCCTGTCCTGACCCTCTTCTCCTTCATGACCAACCTCCTGGCTTTCTAGAGAGATGTCTAGTAAGGATATGGGGAGTGGACAAGAAAGCAACAGACCAGTATAAGAACTGCAGAATTATGAAATCCTTATGAATCTTACAAGAATCAGGCCCCTTGTGTCTTTGTGTAATTTCTTATGAGTGTTCTGCAAAGCATCAGAGGAATCACAGATCCATGGCTGTATTTAGTGCATCACACAGATCCTCAGTGCCAGACTCCCTTCATTTCACCAGTCCTGGCTTTGGATCAGACAAATCTCTCAGATCCTCTCATGGAAGGTCTTTCCCATAGCAGCACTTTTCTGGCTATACTGTGCTAGCCACCCTTGTGTCAGGTTTCATAACTTCACTTTCACTCATCTCCAAACATAAACTAACTGTATTGTGAAAGTGAGTAGTCCAGACAGCCTACTGCTTTGAATTATTTAAGATACTGAAAAATATTTAGATTTTTAAATACCTGGGGCTGACACAGTTCTACACCAGTGTGGCAGGGATCAGAAGGTGCCCCACCTTCTCTTGTCAGGTGCTGATGCCAGGGCAAAGGAGGAGGCAGGCAACATGGTTACAGGTCATACATGGGAAGATATTTGGTTTGTCTGTTGAAACATTTTCAACTGCAGGTCCATTTTATGAGATTCTATACAAATTTCTAAGTATCACACTACCCAAAAGTCCAGCTCTTTCCCTGTGTTGCAGAATCCATTAACTTAATAATCACTTCTTTAATTAATGATCTTCCTGTTTGGCTTTACTCCAGAAGTGATCTCTTCTAATTTTTTCAACCTGCCTACAGAATTTTTCTGAGTTCTGACAAGACCATAAAGTAGCGGCAAGCTATAACAGAAAGCAAAACATAAAGCATAGGAGGAACTGAATGAGAGCACATTTCAAGTACAGAAATGCAGCAGTGTCACTTCACTGAAAGACCATTTTCCCATTCACCTATTACCTCCCAGGAGAAGCTAAAAAGATCGCTAGAAAATAAGGCTGAATAGTGCCTCTTTCATCCCAAAAGAACACACAGGATTTCACTGCTAGCTTTTGTATTAGCTTTTGTATCATACATTCTGTTCCAGATGAACAAACCCCTGATGAATTCTGCACAAGGTAGTGTAGTATCATGATCCTTATTATTGCCAAAAATACTGATGAAATTGTGTAGAAACTTAGAAGTAAACAAACAAAATTGTAATTAAAAGCTTTTGAAAGTTTCTGCATAATCTAAAAAATACATCCATATTGTTAAAGACAGACAATGTAAAACACCTCAGTCATTTACGTGGAAACTATTATGACTATTTTTTCAGGAAATTTTTTCAATCTACCTACATTCCACAAATATGATCTGGATAAGAAGGGTTTTTTTTTTAAATTCCCTCAAACTTTATAAGCCTGAGGCAAGCATGATGTTCTCCACATTAGAGGACAATAACTTTTAACTGCTCACAGTAGAAAATACCTTATTAACAGAAAAATTGCCTTTAACCGCTGCCCAGAGTCCAAATTTATGAGCTTCTACAGTTTTGGAGGAATTCTGTTTGTGGTGGGTTTTGTTTGGTTGGCTCAACAAAAATTTGAAAAAAAATCATACTTCAAACAAGTCCTTCTGTTAGGACAGTGCATGCATAAGAAGAGTATGGTCTACATGCAGCTCACAAGGGGGAGGCAGGAAGTTATTTACACAGAATTCTTTTTTGAGAGCAACATAAAAAACCAAAGCAACAAAACAAATAGAAAGAAAAAACAACAAAAGAGCAGAAATGTGGAACTTGTATGGCAAAATTTCTGTCAAATAGAATACGAGCATGTTCTCCTGGGGTCCACAACGCCCCTGTGCCACCTCAGCTCAGTTTCCAAGTAAGCCTTTGACAGTATAAGTACCAAGCATACATATTATGTAGCAAGGAGGGACCTCCAGTTTATTCTAAATAAAAGTAAATCCACAAAATTGAATACAGTTTTGTGCTAATGGCAGGATTAGAGCAAAGCTACAGAGATTTAAATCAGATGCCTCTGAATTGTTTTCTCCTCATTAAAAACATTGCTTCTTACAGATTTCTGGAGAAGGCAAAAATCACTATTTGAGACTTAACTAGTTGTGCTAGAAGCAAAACAGTGAGACCTGCTAAGTCAAAAAATCTTTAAGATTCTTAGACATTTCTATTTCCTACTTTTTCAAATATCTGAAGATTTGCAATCCTGGGATCCCCAGGAAAAAAACACTCATTTAGGTAAGATATAGCTAAGCTCAGAAAATATGCTGTTGATAATACCTTTCACTCCCACTAATTTCCACCTCAGAGATTTTGTATGTTGAGGCTCAAAAGCATAGCCTCAGCTATTATCCAGGGCTTCCACAATGCCATGCTCAGCTAGCCTATTCATAGCTTGGAAAAGGGCTTTACAAAGCTTTACTACAAGCTATTCAAGAGCAAGCAGTTAGTGAAAATGTAAACAGAAGCATGCAATGTAATAACTACTATCAAAATAAACTAAGTGCTACTTTAAATTAAAAAGGTCATCTCCCACACAAAGAGGATTATCAATTCATTACTTTTCTCCTTATTCTGTCAACACTGAAGCAGCAATGTCCCATCCACTGCTTTTTATTGTAGCTTTACACAGAAAGAAAACAAAGAAAATGTATTTTTCAGGTATTTGTTTTCAAATAATACACATTCAAGTTAAACCTCTGCAACAAGCTTTAGTGAGCCTTACCAGAAGTCATGGAAGACTGTGAAATCCCTTAATAATAAGCTCCAGGCGTCAGGCAGAAGTTGTTTAATTACACGTCCTGTATTTACTGAAAAGATAAAGCTAACATTATTAGTAGGCTGGTTGAAGTCACAAACTCTACACTTGAGGTGCCCAACCATTTCACCACTCTCTCAATGACTTCTGATCCAGGTTACATATGCAGCAACATCATCAGCAACTTACTATTAAACTTAGAACCAAACCCAGAAGTTGAGAGCTCCTGGCAGATTTTCTGGTGCCTTCAAACGCCCCACACAGCACAGCAGAGTAGATCAGTCACAAACTGCAGCTGGCAGGCAGGTCACCACGATAGCACGTAACTTCTCTGTTTCACTGAACAGGCTTCGCATCAGAAATCAGAGCTGCAGCAGGTCTTTTGGGGCACCCCACCAGAGCCAGCAACCCACACGGGCACACAGCTATGGGGACCACACAAATTTCAGCATGCCACTTCACCGTTATTCCAATTCTAAAGATCTAGAAAGGGCTGTCAAATAAATGGATTTCATACAGATTTCAAAAGCAGGAAGAAGATCTTAAAAGTATAAAATTAATTGGTAACTGCTGTATACATTTTGTAAAAGGTGCTTTATTGAAAACTGTAGTTTTTCAGCTCTGACTCAACACCCTCTGTTAGAAAAGCTAAGGTGTAAGGGAAGAAGAAACAAAATGTACAACCTCTTACACTGCTCAATACTTGCAAGCAAAATACATCCAAGGACTCAAGTAATTCAGTGACATGCCATACAGTGATTTCCTCAATTCTGAGTAGCACTGAACCCACAACACCAGTATCATACAACTGCAGTCACACCAAGTGCAATCAAAACTTCAGCACTCACTCAACGGAGACAGCCTTGATGCCTGATTATTGCCTTTCGGTCTGCTGCAAGTTGTGGTCCTGCAACAGGCAGCACTGCTTTGTATGTGGGAGGTATTACAGCGACGGGTAACATGGAAAATGAAAGTCAGGATGATTACAGCAATACAGAAATCATGTTGTTAATTCTTCTACTACTAACAAACATTTCTACAACATCAGATTTTAACAGCACAGAAAAAAAGATTTGGAGAGAAGCAACAGTAAGAATCCTCTGGGTTACAGTGGCACTGCTTGAAGCTCCAATGGGGAAGAAAAGAGAAATGTTCTAAAATAGCTCAAGGCATATTGCAACCAAAATATCTATTTCACCTTTTCATAAAAACATTTTCTATACAAACACACAGCACCTTCTTCCGAAAGGTAGCTGTGGCAGTCAAAGACACTTCAGCTAGAAATTACATTCTCCTTGGAAAGAAAATCTAACAATCAGGATTTAAAAGAGTTTTGTTACACTATACTAACTCCCAAATCCCATAAGAATTTTCCAAACCTATTCCCTAGAAGCCTTTGTGCTAATTCATCAATACTATTACAGTTACTCACAACATTTACAATTATTTTTTTCCAACACTTTTTACCCTGAAACATCCATCTCTGCTTCAACATTTTCAAATAAATTAACTAACCCTCTTCCCATGTTGGCCATTATTTCATTGAGAGCGTTTGCCTAATTTTTACTATTTTTGTCTAAACTCTTTTATACCCAGCATTTGATTGCACTCCCTCTGCCACTCACTGTGAATCCATCTGGTCCTTACACATGAAACCTGATTTTTTTACAGGTTTTACTTCCCCTGCATTTTTGAAGAAGGAAAGGCAAGTGGCACAAACTGTGAAATTACATCAAAGGTAAATCCACTGGTACAGGGGATCCTTGCTAAAACATTCCAATCAGCTGCAGACGAGTACAAAAAATCGCTACAAAGCATAACCATATGCAATTACACTACAATCACCTTATCTTGCTTTATAAGACCAAACAGATACGGTACATTCCCAAACTCTATTATATTTTACTCAAACTTGAAAGATGATCCTAAAAAAGTTGACAAGTGAAAGAGTCATGGAATGCTGCTTCAAGGACAAAAATAAAGCTCAAAATAATTTACCACATCATCAAATTGCTGTCCTCATGGGAAAAAAAAAATCAGAAAACTACATCTAGTGACAAATAAAAGAAGAAAAGAAAAGCTGCTCAAATAAGTTTCAAGGATAAATTCATCCTGGATTGTAAAAAACAAACTACGTGAAAATCCCTCTGAAAGAGGTTGTTCAAGCTGAGGGTTGCTCTCTGCAGTATTGCTGAAGCCCTTGCACCACTGAGTATTCACTCTGAACATATATCTTCTCTCTCTCCCTGGGAGATTATTTCACAGTCTGGCAGACATCAGTGTTGAGATGTTTTTTTTCCAATGCTTAGTTCTTTCTCTATCTCACCATATCATTCACAGTTAAATCCTCCTCAGCATACATAGCTTTGATTCAGACTGTTTCTACCAGGGTTTTTCATGGTTACAAGGTAAGATTATTCCTCTTCACTAACAAAAAGGAGATAACATTTTGTTCCTCAAATTATTAAGCATCATTCCTGCCCTGTGAACATCTTTGTTTTATTTGTACAAGACAAGCAACCTAAGCTGTAAAATGCACAAAACTTAGGCAGAGTTCAAAAGTTTTTAAGTGCATTTAAAGCAAAGAGCTTCAATATCAAGACATGCTTCAACGCTAGAAACTTGCCATCAAGATTCTCATTACTCTTAAATCAGTTCTTGTACTCCTTGTTCACTCTCTTCAAACAGGTAAAATATTTTGCAGAGTGAAACCTTTTTCTCACAAGCTTTTATCAAAAGCTTTGGACTTTTGTCATGCCTCAAATATAAAGAATTGAAGGAAAAAAGCCCCACCTTTTTAAATTTAGAAACAAAACGTCATTTTCACAGGGTAGACTACCCAATTTCTGCCCAAAATTAACGTAGCTCTTTCTTTGACAGGGTAAGGTTTACCAGGTAAAATGGAGAAAGAATAGAGGAATGCATTTGTTCCTACTAAATTGAATAAACCAGCCAAACCCTCACGTAAAGTAGTGTAGAATCACAGCAGCAACAGCAGCATAACTTCATTTGCTGATCAGATGCTACCGAAGTGCCATTCACTTGATATGCAGACATGAACAAGAGAAACTGTCCATGCCAGGCACAATGAGGTCTTCTGTTCCTGTAATTCACTAAGCACCTTAACCAGCAAAGCAGAAGAAAACCAAATGCCACTTTATTCACGTACACAGAGATAGCATCCCAACAATATATTTAGTATTAATCAAAAGAGGCAAATATAAAACTGAGAAAAATTTCTTACTTTGACCATAAGTTCACAAGGCCACAGAAAAAGGAAAGACTTTCCCTGAGTCTGATATATCAGAGCTATGCATAATGGTCACCACCCACTATCAAGTATTACATAACAAAGATTTATTTAGATGCTCTAGGCCAGTGGCTCCAAACTGCAGACTGCCGAGCTATTTCCATGTTCAGAATAGTCAAGCATCTGTCTCTAACATACTGCCGCTAACCCTGTCATGACTGTCCAATACTCTTCAACAGCTAAAGGTGGTGTTTTTTTCTGAAAAATATGCTTTTAGATTAAATGCAATTCTCTCCCCAAACCTCCAACAGAGGTTCACCAGATCCTTTGCAAAGGCTTTTTTCTAACCTTGATCCCTTGCATATAAAAATCCATCCATATATTATACCATTGTTTTTTCTTGGAAAATACACCACACGTACTGTGAAGTCGTGAACAGGGCTACATTTAGAGCCAGAAGAATTAATCTCCTCAGGACAAAGAAGAACAAATAGAAAACATTACCTTACTTACAAACCAGATACAAATGGGAGAGAAGAGAAAAAGAAGGATTACTAAATCTCCACCACAAACAATTCAAAGGCATGTAAAATACAAAGTACCTACAGCAAAACTATTCACATAAACAAAACACACCAGATGCAAAATACAGTATATACATGAGATTATGTTCCACTTGTCACAAATGCCATGGAAATGGAGCTGAATGGTGACAATGCTATGCCTTAGAAGGAGGAGTGCGATTTTTACATTCTACAATCAGGAACAGGAAAATACCATTATAACTAGCATAGAAGAAGGTTTCCTCTGAGGTCCCTGGGTCTGAGACTGAAGAAGCTGTGATCATAAAGATAATACTGGAAACAAAAAAGGAAGGCATTGCTACCACCCTGAGTCCCCAGGTTAAAATTTCTAACAATACCGCTGCCATTTCATAAAACACGTACCAAAACTGGTGTAGTTTCACTCCATGTTTGTTTCTGACACTTAAATGCCTCCTCACACCCAAAAGTGTCAAAAATCCCATCAGTTCCCTGTGTCAGTGCTCATTTGGTAGGCTATAACTATCAGCAAGAGCATACTTGGGAGCCACTACAACAGCATTCACAAAATACTGCCTGTGAGGGAAGCCTATCACAGCTGATGAGCAACAGAACAAAAGCCTAGACTTCAAAAGTTTTAGTCTCACCTTAGCAGAAAATAGCTTCCAGATTTATACGCTGGAAGCTTAATATGTTGGCCTGTACATCTTCTCTTCTGGCAGGACTGCAGCCAGAAGATTTGCTCTTTGGATAATGAAAGCATGTCAGACACCTTTCGGGAGATTCCTTCCTCTTAGTTAAAAAAAGTTCCTATTTCATGAATGTTGTTTTAGAACAGCAGTGGTCATTGGTTCTTCAAGTGTCTTCAAAATATTCATTTAACAAACAAGTATGCAAGAATAAACAGACTTCAGAAATTACAGCAGTCTGAATATGTAATTCAGGCACAACAGCAGGTGCTTTTTACATTGTATGCTAAATCCTTGTTACGTATTTGGCATTGCCTTGGTTACAGCAAGCAACAACACACCAACAGGCTGTGTCATCAAATTGCACCAGAGGGATGCTCCACTTACACAAATCTCTTCCCTTCCCCACTCCTCTTCTCCAACTAGGATGTAACTTTTAAGAGTAGGGACAGGAATCAACATGGAAAACCTATGTTGATGATCACTTCCCCGCCGAAGTGTAATCACTGTACCAATAACTTCAGTCAAAAATAATGCTAAAATTTGGACTTGATAAGAAAAGCCACAGTGCTTGCAAGGCTTCGTGAAGTCTGACCAGGTGAACATGAACTACACACACCGGAAGTCTCAGTCAAATCTCTTTTTTTTCCTAAATAACCTGCTTCTGTGGCCAGCCTCAAGCTCCCTGCACACTGCCAGAGAACGCAACTGATCTTTTTTGCACTTTCAACATCCCAATTTGTCTTCCTAGAGGGGGAAAACAAAAACCAACTAGACTCCTGTTTCCCACATTTTCCCCACTATGAACTCACATATGCTACTGATTGATGTCCAAGCAGACCAGACATAAGAATGGGGCAAGGCCTCTTCCTCATCAGGTGGCACCAGTGGAAAACAGAAGGGTTTTCCATGAGGCTGCAGAATACTTCACACTGAGCAACTTTTCTCTGTAACCACAGCCCTCCTTCCTAAAACCCCCAGTATCACAGGCTGTTCAAACTATATGCAAACAATTATAGGTAACTCACAGTACAACACCTCCTCACATTTCAAAGATGTGATGGCTTTGCACTGGCAATAATGTCTTCCCATGTGAGCATGAATGGACACAGGTGGCCGGTGAAGGCCAGTGAAATATGCCCCAAGGGGTAAGTTTTACCTGGACTGCACACACTGCTCCGTACCTCACTACATCTGAAAAGTTAACACAGACAAGGTTTGTACACTACTACACTGTAGCAATTGTGTGAGATACTGCAAAAAGAAATGAAGTCATGGGATTCCTGTCATACACTGGAGAGAGGGAGTCTTCAACAGGCAGAGTAAATAAAGTGACTATGGATTTGCACATGATTGGAGGAGGTTAGTCTTTAAGGTAGGAGGTATGTGCCTGATTTTTTGATACACTGAGCATAATAACACAGACACAGAATATTACAAAAACAGAAGAAGAGCAAGGCTTTTTGTGTATTATCCTTCAGTATTTACAGTTCATATGATTACTAAAATTTCAGATTGCTTTTGGAATTATTTTAACTGACTGAAAAAAATATGATACTCTTCCTTCCATCACAAGAAACTGAATTAGTCCGATCCTATGACTATCCCATCCTGTGAATCCCTTCCTTGTAATTTCACCCTCTGGTTTTCAGGTGTAAAATACCTAAAAAAGTATACATAACCTTTAGTCTTTCAAATGGCCAATGGCCCTAAAATTACTGTTTTACACACTGCTATTTGAAAACACAAGGTTCTGGGGCAAGCAGCTAAAACCCTTTCTTTCACATACAAATGACGTTCTGTTTCTTAATGCAAAAAAGGAACTCCTACCTTACTGTTGTTCATGCTATTCTGCTATCCATATCATACCTGGTGTACATATATGAACTTGCACTACAGTGCCTGAGGATGCCACTGCTTACAAGATCATAACACAGATTTGATACTGAAGATCAAAACTGAGTCATGAACTGTCCAGGCTTCAACCAGTCACACACTAGAAGGAAAAAAAAAAATATTTGAACCTCTAGTCATTATCTTCATGGATAAAGTGGCTGAAGAAAATGTATGTTCAATAAAATATGAATTTACACACCAGTAATGTGACATATAAAAATTGTATTTGCTCCATGCACAAAAAGGTTGTTCACTCCACTTTTAATTCCCAGAGAATCACCAAAAGTCAATCAAGTTTTGAAGTAGGGACCTTTCTACTTTTCTGAAAATCTACTTTATGAATGTTAACTATATACAAGCTGCAATTGTGCTTCTAGTACTTAGTTTTCAAACAACTGTATTTCCATGATGACATTCTACTTGCTATTAGGAAGCAATTTATCCTGAAGGGGATCTGACAGGGAACCAGATCTCCTTTAGGAAATGCTAAATGCCACTGTCCTTGGTCAATGATGGCTAACAACGAGACACCAGTGACACAGGCACTGACATACCCAGAGCTGATGGAAGATATCAGCTGATGCTCCATGTCACCTGGATAACCAATATAACCCAATGGGTAATCCAATACATTACTGAGAATATTTTATATTTTAAAAAAAATTACACATACACATCCTAAGCAATATATTCTTCTCTTCTCTTTCCAGCTTACTTACTTGGCTTTCTTCGACACAAAAAAATTTTGCTTAAGAAGCTGCGTTATTTTGACTTTAAATCCAGAAATAACCAAGTCTGTAGCTAACAAGAAATACCAGAGTTGGTTTTTTTTAATAGTGTAGTTTGATTTTAATCCAAATATGTTTGAAATATTGTTGATCAAAGCATTAAGCCTGTGTTACTCTTAAATATAAATGTTTCATGTAGCCTTTAAATTTGCATTCAAAAGCAGCTTAACCTCAGCTGAAATAAAGACATGCAATCTTTACAGTTCACTAAGGTAAAGAAATAGAAAGATATGTAAGGATTTGTTAAGTCCACACTCAACTTTAACTGCAACTAGAATCGGTATGGGCCAAAGGGTCTCACACTGAAAATACAAAGCATTAGAACTGCCTGACTTGGACATGACTTTGAACTAGGGCTAAGCAGTCAGACTAACCATCAGGAGGCTGCAATTAAAAGTCTAAAGCCTGGATGCTGAAGCTAATGCAGAGTCAATATTATGAAGTACAGCACTGTCCCCTTGGGCTAATGCCCATCTCCCTGCCAAGAAGGCATCAAGCTCAAACATCTTCCTCCCATGCACCTTGCAGCTTGGTCCCACAAGAGGAAGATTTTGAGGACTTTGGGATTTTCTCATTGTTATGAAATAAAATTAAGATGCCAAAATCTGAATGATGCAGTGGCAATCTCATAAGTGGATTACATTAATCATTTATCAGCAAGGAATGATAATTGTTAAGCAAGAGCAGAACCCTGAGTTCATCCTTATTTACCACTCCAAGACAAAAGATGAATACAGAACAGCTGTGAATATCAGAAATACACACCAAGTTTGGGGAAAGGGTACGTAAAATGTCCACTAAAAATCCAATGGAATTACAAAACTAAAAGCTGGTGTTGCACCAAGGCCTATTCAATACAAATTTCTGTCAGCTCACCACAGCCTTCTTAGTGGGAGAGATTTTTCTCATTAAGTTAAATGTGACTGCATTGCACATACACGCTAGGAATGATGTTTAATAAATCTTCCATTTCTTAAAAACAGTGCTCTAATTCTGAAACCGCTGCAAAATAAATTCACACCAAGAACATAAGTTTCTAAACTAGTGAGCAATAATTTCCTCCATCTCGACCATCTGAAAAAAAAAAATTTGAGGTCATTGAATTGGCTAATACAGCAAACACACCTGTATTTCAGTGCTTTCCTAAGGGGAATGGTAGTGGTAAGAAGGACTTAAAAACCAGCACTCAACAGGAGGAGACCACCATTACCATCACATGGTACATGCCCTTCACCCCAACACTCCTGCTGCCACAAATGCCAGCAGCAAGGCAAGCAGCTTTCTGCAGGGCAGCTTCTTCGGCAGAGGATGAGGGCAGGTTGGAGGAAGGTCTCTGTCCAGCAGTCATACCCCATCCCACCAGGACTCTAGCAAAACCTGCTGCACAAGCTGGTATTGGATACCCATGAGAGGCACAGCACTCCATCTTGAGAGTCTCCTGCCCTGATTAAGCCAAGAGTTACAAACATGGCATGTGCAGCCCTTGTCTCAGTCACTTGGTTTGAGCAGAGCTTAGATCAGATGGCATCCAGGGATCCTTTCCAATTCAAATTACTCTGTGATCACAAAAAAGCTGGTGTGAGAAAGCTGTTAAGAAAAGAGAAGGGGAAAAACCTCAGCTCCCCACACACCATACAACAACATACTAATCTCCTCTTCCAACAGTGGAGGCAGTACCCACCCTCCTAACATTTCCCTGGGACAGTAACATATAAAAAACCTACTGGTTTTGCCTGTTTTTTGGATTTGAAGTATTAGTTAAAGCATTCTGCTGATTCTAGCCTGAGAAAAGCCTGGAGCGAGAGCTTTTACTCCATGCTTCTTCACCTGACTCTGGTAAGAGCTTTTTTGGTCTCAGATCTTCTTTTAAAAATGTTTTTCCCAATTTAATTTTATTTACTCTAAAGAGTCACATTCAAGACTTCCAAAGCACCAAGATTTCAAATATGATCAAAGTCCCATCTGAACAGACACTACACAAATACATGGTAACACTAAAACTGCTGGCATGAACTGCAACTTACACATCAGAATTAATAAAATTTTTTAAATCCACAAGTAAAACTTAAGCATATATTAGGAAAACCAAGTCACAGTTGTGTATGTTTAAAAACTTGCATTATGTTCTTTCATTTTTCTTCCTCCTTCCTTTTATCCAGATCGTAAGTTCCTGTTCATCCAAGTTTTGAGAAAGCATGTTCATTAAGAAAAAACTCAAATCAGAATGACCACCACAAGAAGAACGATCAGAAAGCTATTGTCTTAGGTACAGAAGTGAAAATTCTTGCAGAGAAATGAAAATGCTTAATCAAATCAAAAGCAATAAATACTAGATATTGAATGAACACCTTAACCACATACATACATACAGAAAGGCATTTCTCACCCTGACATGCATCCCCAAAATGGAAAAAATAAGGCAAAAGTGAGTCAGTGTAGGGTACTCAAATGAGCTTCGCCAAAATGAGCAAGTTTTGTAGCCTCCATGGCTCTGCTGTTCTTGTGCTTTTTCTGACCTGTGTTCAACTTTTGAGTTCAGAGTTTGAAAATTAAATTCAGCAGGCATGTTTCTGATATACAAAAAAGGTTCAGAAGAGTTTGAAAAAGCTCTGAAAATCAGTTGGAAAAGGAACTACCACCAAAAGGATTCAGCCTAAATTCCAGGTATGTGTTGCCCAGTTGTGACTAACTCACAGATTTTAATGAAGTCTCTCACTCCCTACAATTACATTTTTCTCAGATGGGTGAAAAGGTGGTCATCTTCTTAAGGAAATAGCATTTATGGAAGCGCTTATCAGAAAGAAAAGGCACAATTCTTAATTGCTGGCTTGTGAACAAGATCTGATGGACCAAACAGCCCAAGAACAGGCTGGAAAACACAAAGGGGAAAGTATATGGCTAAAAAAAATAAAACTTAAACATTCTGAATTTTTTATTTTAATTGGAGAACATCAAAGGGCATCTCCTCCTTTTGCTACGTGATAGGAAAAACAGAGGCTCCCAATGTGGTTTACCTCATGCAGACTAGATATTGTTTTAAATACTTCTAATACATTTATTACAGCTTCCCCGATGATGTTCAAAGCTTATCCACAGACAGCTACTTACACAGGCTCGTGGGTGATGGAAACTTCTCCCAGTACATATTTTTAATTAGACAGAAATCACCACAGGAGACATAACAGACCAGGTGAGATGCCACCTGCCTAGCAGCATCTCCATAGAAACAGAACTCCCTAGAAACAGAATTGCACTTTCATTCCTCCTCTCATGTCATGGATGGTTTCTAGCAGAAAGGGTTTAGTGTGAAAACACACGTTCTTATGGCTCTGGAGTATCTTCAGCTAAGTTCTCTGCCATCCACAGCTGTCATGCACCCATTGTACTGCTTTTGTATTTATTTCTTCAGAATTAGGACAGACATTATCATCACATGCCTGCATTTGTGAAAGCAGCAAATAAAGATGCTTCCCTAGGCCCCTTCAGTAAAGCAACAAACATGCAGATTTTTGGCAGAACATTGGTGTGTGCAGTGGAAACAGAAAAATACTATCACACTGCTCTTAGCAGCCGACTTACCAAATCAATCATTATTGTGAAGAAAAACCAATCAATCTGTTTCTCAGAAACCTTTAACCCCTATGCGATACGTATAACTGGTAATCTGTAGGAAATAAATTAGCAAAGGGTTGTTTGCTAGAACTCTCACTAAGAAGGAAACTTCACCTGCTAGGAAACAAGCAAAACACATTTAAAAATGCATTTATCAAGGCTTCACTTAAGCCTAGGGTAATAAGATCTTGTTCAAAGTTAAGATTTAGTTAATCAAGCCACACTGCCTATGGACAACGTGTATTAAACTGAATATTAATTAAAAATTAATTATTAAAAATTTCTAATATTTTTTATAATCTTTTTTAAGATCTCAAGAAAAAATATCCGATACTTTTAATTGATAATCTCATGTAAATCCAGAGCAGCTATGATCAATAACAGACAATTCACGTGCCAAGGGAAAAATGCTGAATCTGAAGTATCTAGGCCATGGGATACAAGTCAAAAGTTTGAGCTCTCAGTTTGATTTTCCCTGCATTTTGTCTATTTGAAGACTCTGAACTTTATATTATAATTCCTTTTTTGGTTTTTTAGCATGTTCATTAGTTTTCGTTACTAACCCTGAACTCACATACATATAGCAACATGGTGTTTATTTTCTCAGCCACATTTTCTGGACTTACAATTAGTTTTTTCCTGCTTTTGCTTGCAATAAACATTACCACACACTGACACAATCTAAAACCAAGGAACAAAACCACTGCAAATGACTGGCCACACTGGCCTGTTAAAAATACAAAACAAGAAGCTGAATAGGAGATTCCATTTTGTTTTACCCTCATGACTTTTCTGCTGGCTGTAGTGCTGATAAGCACTGCTTATAAAACAAAATGCTATCTACATTTCAAAGATGCACACAGTCCTCATATTGAAGGCATTTTAAGTTTAAGAACATAAGCATTGCATTTGACTGTGGCTTAAAATGGTATCAAAGAAGTCATAAGCCAGCTCCTGGTCAAATTAAAATCTATTCAAATCTCATATGCAAAGAGTTCAGGTTTCTCATCCACGTTCCCATTTAGATAGATGATACAAACTTTAGCCTCAAAATTAGTACTCCCTTTATTCCAAGTGTTATGGATTACTTACATTACCACAGAGCAAATAAAATCTTCAGATTTGTACAATCCTCAAAATAATAAGGGCATGGTGGACTACAAGATGGTGGACTACAAGATTCTCAACTTTGGCATCCACAAAGATCCACCACATCCCGTATCATAAAATCTCTTCTAAAGCATTAGCTCCCATGTTTTAAATACATGAAGGCAATTCTATTCAATTTATTAAAAAAAAAAAAAGAAAATGAAAAAAAAAAAAAAACAGAATGCATTCCCTTCCCAATATATATGAAATTGCAAACTTGTCATAAAGGACTTCATATTAAGTAACCAAACAGGGTTATACTAAAAAGCTTTGGCATTTTTCCCTCTTCATGCACCAGAACTATCTTTTCTATCTACCTAGATGTACCAAATCACCTTCCCAGCATTCTTACATTTTTGAGCTGAAGAGCTAATCAGTAAATACTTTTGACAGCCTTTCAATAGGCTGGCCCTGCATATGTTGAAAGACAGCATAGTAGCCAGAATGTTTGCTATTGTAAGGGAAGATAATGCACTAATGTAAAATAGAAATATCATTTTAAGCTACAACTAGAAATGTCCAAAACTCAGAGCAATGAATTACATGATTCACAGCACCCAGCCAACCTTGAACCACCATTACTTTGTAGAAATCAGTTTGGCCTAAAAGCTCATTGATATATTAATCTCAGACCACATTTTCCAAGGAAGCCAAGCTGTCTTTCACTAAGGTTTACATTTCACTCATTAAACATCCAAAACACTCATCTAAGGTACACTACAACACTAAACGTTCTGCTTTTTCAGAGTTTCTTGTGGTTGTCCATTATTATTCACCCAACACTTAATTTTTCTGTACAAACACACATGAATGCACAGAATTCAATAGTAACTGTTCTCCTTCCCTCCTGAACCACACTTCTGGGCAGTCTATCCTGCTCCTCTCCCCCACAGCACTAGAGATAAAGGCAAACCTGCACCTCACTTTTGATTTGGCAGAACACAGACAATAAACACATTCTATGTCACCACCACCTTTTGGGAAGAAGAGACATCATGGTTGTTCCTGATATGGGCTGCAAAGGCAGGTGCAGGTGGTCCAGATTTAACAGCAATGCAGCAGAACCTGGAGTACTATGACTGGAATATTGGCATGTAATTTGGGACCCCATGGGCCACAGCTGCAGAGCATCTCAAAACTGCAGCCACCTGGGTGTACTCTTATTAGCTGGTGTAACGTGACGCATGTCAAAGACAAGAAAAACGCTACATGGCTGATCTGCCCTACACCCACATTAGCTCACTCTTAATGTATGCGGAGTCAGGCAAACATCTCTGCCTTCTAGTTCCTCAGCAGCTATGAAAGCAGCCAGATCTGCAATGCACTCTCTAAACCAAACTGCAATTCCACAGTCCGAAAAATCCACAACAGGAGAAAGCAAAAAGATGTAGTTTTCCATCCTAGACCCACAGCCCCATCTCTCTTAAAGAGAAGATTTATGATGGCAGTAAAACAAGTCTTGGTAGACTGCTCCTATTGACTCTGATCCTTACAGAAAGCAGCCGAAATGTACACGGCTGCACTGACCACGACCCACGACTGTGATTCAGGCAATCATTGTTTTCCAACTGCTTCTCCGGGAAAAAAAAAAAAAAAAAATTAAAAAAAAATGAAATAAAAAAAATCAAGACGTCTTCCATTTCCTGAAAGCACAACGTGATGGTAGCAGATGTCACCTTCCCCCCAGCCCGGGGTGGAGAGCACGCTCCACTGGGAGGACGGGGAGATCCAGGCCCCCTTGGGTTCCCTGCTGCAAACCGGGACGCGGCCGCTAACCCCGGCAACATCTCCCGACGGAAGGGGCTGCTGAGACCGTCCTGCTGCGACGGCGACCATTCGATCGCCGGATGCGAAATCCCCACATTGCCCCCGCCCCCCACCATTTCTCCTTTCCACCACAGAAAAGGTGCGCGTAGGGAAAAATAAAAAACAGGAAACCAGCGCACTGATTTCAGGTCCACGGCTCCACACGACATTATTCTACACACACCCCACCCCCACCAAATAAAAAAATTGAATAAATAAGCGGAGGGAAAGCACGCAGTGCCTCGCCAGAGGCCGGGATGGAGGCGGTCATGGCCGCGTTGGCGCCGCTCCCCGCAGCCCGGAGCAGGTGCAGAGCTGCCCCGCTGGCTCGGAGATGCGCGCACGCCCACTCAGCCGGACAGAGGCCGCCGCAGCGCCCGCACCCCGCTGCGGGCGGGAGCCGCCGGGCGGGACCGGCCCGGCACCCCGCTGCGGGCGGGACAGGCCCGGCATCCCGCACCGGGAACCCGCCCCGCGGGCCCGCTGCCGCCCCGACACCGCGGCGGGGGCGCGGCCGGACCCCCCTCCCGCTCCCGGCCGCGACCCCTCCGCACCTGGTGCGGGTCCGCGCCGCCTCCTCAGCAGGCAGGGCGGCTCCGGCGGGGGCGGCGATGCAGCGCAGGGCGGAAAGCCCAGCAGCCGGCCGCTCCTCCCGCGGCCACCATCTTCCTCCTCCTCCTCCTCCTACCGCCGCCAGCACCGCCCGGGCCGGCCCCTCCCGCCGCACCGCCCTCACGCGTCAGCACGCCCGCTCGCTCCCTCCCTCCCTCCCTTCCTCCCGCTGCCTCCCGTGGGGAGCGGGGCCCGACGGGCGTGGGCGGTGCCACCCCGCTGGCCCGGGGGGGTCGGGGGTCGGCGGCTCGGCTCGGCTCGGCGGCTGCTCCCAGCGCGGCTTCTGCCCCGGCCCCGTGCCGGTCACACGCCCGGCGCTCTCCGGACCGGCAGGCAGCGCCTGGGCAGCTCGGAGCCAGCGAGGCCTTCGGGGCACCGACCTGTCTGTCTCACCTTCCCTGGGCACGGGCCCCGCAGGCTCGGTGGCCCAGGAGGGAGCAGGTGTGAGGGTGGGTGTGCCAAGGCGCCCCATGCGCATGGCAGCTGCGAGCGGGCCTTGGGCGTCCTCCTCACCTGGGGAGAAGCGGCAAAGACCGAGGTGCAGCACAGCTAACCGAATTGCGCACGCAGCCTGCAGGGAGGCTTACTGCTATGCTAGCAAGGGCTTGGCAGTGCCTCTTTCCCACAATACCTACGCCCGTGTTCGTGTACACAAACACAGCGTTGCATCCATAGTCCGGCTGTAAACTATCTCGCGTGTATTCTCCAAGCTCCTGCTCCCTGTACTTAACTGCATTCCACACATGCAAACAAAATCCTAAAGTCCTCAGGATAGTGTCTTGCATTTTATGGTATTTAAACAAAATAAACTATTAGAAGAAATACAAGGTTTCTTTTTCACAGCCGGATTGATACCTAACCAGCTTTTTCATTTTAGAAAAGGCCAGGGGACTTAAAAAAACCTAACAACTGATGAAAAGTTGTAGTATTGGCGACCTAAACTGGTACATTTTGAGAGTATTGTTAATTTATCTCTTTGACAGAATTGTTAAATTATGTCTTCATCCGTTGTTTTAGACATCTGTGAAGTGTTTAGGCAAACCCCACCACAATCTACATATAAAGGCTTCTAATTACTATGATAACTTGGTGTTAATTTGGATTTAAATTCTGTTTCCCCCTGTCTGGTGGATAGAGACATTTTGGTTCTTGGTAACATCACTGACTATTCTCCTGTTACTATATAGTTCAGTCTCTCTGTATTGCACAGCTGCATTTCTAAATGCCCAAATGCTACAGTATTCTCCAAATGAAGACATAAAAAATGAGACTATGAAAAAAGATGTTGAAAAGAATGAAGAAGTGAAGGAAACACATTTATTCTTTAGAAAATTGCTACCAAAGTCCTTTCCTCTGTTTTTAATACATCATAACACTTAATTTCTTTCCCTCCTATGCTAATAGTTTCTATTCATCACTGGTTTTCTATCCTGTTCTGGAGGAACCTAACATTTGTAGCAAAAATAAATAAGCCTGGAGGCCATGTCTGTTCCCTTCTTTGCTGTGTCCTGTATGTATGGCCCTGGAACAGCCCCGGGTTACCACGACTTAAGGTGTATTGAATATGCATGACAGATTTCCAAAACTATCAATTCTTGGAGAGTTTCTTTAGATAAAACACTTCGCTTGCAATCAAGCTCCTTTCCCCTGCTCTTCCTCTCAAAATAATGAAGCATCTTGGCCCGAGTGGGATCTTTGTCCTTTTCCAAGAGGGACGTTTGCCCAGGTGACCTCTAGGGGTCCTCCCCGACCTACGTTTTTCTGTTACATTTCTATCGTTTAGAAAGATGAACAACAGCAGTCTCAATGACTGCTAAATTATACCCTAGAGAAGTTTCACGTCCTAAACGCATTTTTCTCACACAGGTCCAATTACCGCATGTGTTTCACAGCCCATGATGACAGGTCTTTTAGCACATAAGCTGTCTGTGAACCTGAAGCGATGGACACTGCTAGAACACAACAGTATTAGTATTGCGAATGCTGCATTAGCGTTGACCTTCAGGCGCTTGTTTTCATTATCATCATTATTTAGTGAAATTTCAATCTAGAAATTTAAAACCAACTGAAAAACCAGTAGGAAAAGCACGAAGACTAATCTGTAACATTTATAAAATCAAGTAGCACTGCAGATGAATCAATACTGGATATTAAATTATAACCTTCTGAGGGTGACAGTTTTGTAAGTAGCTGTGGTAATCAGCGACAAATACTTATCAGCCAGCTTCTGGCATATTCAGACAATCTTGCTAGGTAAAAAGTGCTATTTACACTGAACCTATTTTTTCATTGTATGGGGGGGTGGAGGGAGGGAGAAGGAAGGGGGTGTTGCTATTTATATACCCATTAGCCTAGATAAAAGCTTTGGCCCTGGCAGTTCAGACACATTTTTCCTACATTAGCTTACTAATCTAGTCAGCTTCTATGTGTTTTCAGGAACTGGACATTGCAGTGACCTTAGGTGTGTGTAACATTATTTTCAGGCTTGGGCCAAAAGCAAAACAGCTCTCCCAGGTTAAAAGACGAGTGTAAGCTTGATATTTTTAAGGTCAGATAGCTCAAGACCCCGAAGGGCTGGAAATTAATGCTTTCTACTGTCTGAAAGCTTAGGATTACAGCTTTCATATCTAAAAGCATTAATCACTAACTGTAGTGGTGTATGCACTACCTGTTGCTAGAAGAGAGTAGGCTGTTTCAGGGGTGCTTGCTGGTACTGAAATAGGTGGGTTTCAGAAACCAAAATGTTTTCAAATTCTGGTACTGGACCAATGAGCTAAAGGAAGGTAGTTTTATGAATAGTATCTTCCAGACTCAATCATCTTATCTTTTTTACTAGCTTCTTGGTCTGAAATAACTAAGTCAATAGCATGGAATAAGATCTATGGTTTTCAAGCATAAAAATCCAATTTTGTCAACTATTCTGACTTCCCATATAAAATTTCACTGTGCCTTCATCCAATCTGTCTGTAACTCCTAAGCAGCATAGGAAACACTTAGGTTCCACAGCCAGTGATTTTCCATGTCAGCAATAATACCTTAACATAACCTCCAAGCACTCCTGCAATCTCCATGTGCACAAGGAAGATGCTTTTCTTTATCATTCAGATATGTGTAGTCTTAAGGGAGTATTCAAAAAAGTCAAACACTTTATTCTTTAAATGCTTCTTCTGTCTTATCTTTGATTATATTTTGTGACACGTGAGTAGTATAGCCTCTAAGCAACTGAGATTCAACACCATTTTAAGCTTTCTAGCGCCGTTTCAAACGTTCATCACTGTTCCAAAAAAATTGGGGTGCTTGCTTTACAGAATTTGAAAAAAATCCATGTTAATTCTATAGTTAATGAAGTGACTAGATTTTTTTTTCTGGTAAGGATTGTTCATCACTTCAGCAACAAGCCAAATGGTGTGCTCACTGGTGGGCTGGTTCCTGGAGTCAGGTACTTCTGAATGCAGTGCCATAGAAATCAGTCATGTGATCAGCCCAACTGCTTGGCAAAACCAAGCCAGAAGTAGACTCATCTCTGAAGAAGGTTAGAGAGGAGAACTGGAGGTACAAAAGGCTAGGATCATGGGTTGAAATAGGAACAATTTACTGGAAGCAGCAATGAGATGATAAATGAGCAGTAACAGCAACAATATTAATAACAGTGTACAAGAGAGGTGAAGGATTCACATGTGCTCACCACGTAGACACGTTACCCTTTACTGCCTGCTTCCTACTACCTGACTGGAAGAGACCCCTTCCTCCAGCCCCTGTGCATGCATCAGGTAGTATAGAATAACCTATAGGTCCTGGTCCACGCCTCTCCTGGCTACTACAGAAATTAACCCTGTTCTGGCTGGAACCAGGACACTGGGCCTTCGTATAGGGCCTGTATTTCACATTTTAAAGCAATGATTTGGCACTACTGTCCTTATGATTTCATCAAGTTTTCAGCCTCAGTTGAGGCACTTCTACTATTAACCCCAAGAAGTCCAAGAGGGAGCAAAAGGAGATGCACCCAGCCAAGGATCCTCAGAAGCGTAAGCTCCTTTCTGCTAACAAAGAGAATCCAGCATCGTTTGCATATGGGGAGCTTCAGAAAGTGCTGCGAGTCTTGTTATTTAAAGGTGAAGTTTGTGACAGGTATCAGATGCAATCTTGTACCATTTGCTTTTTGAAGCACCTAAATGTCACAGCTATACTATGCAAAAAATATATCCATTGTGTCAGACCTGCTGTTTGAACACTTTGAACCTTAAGCCTCACCACGCTGCCTGGCAGTGTCGAAGCGCTCCTTTCAAAACCATTTGAAAGAGCACCAGTGAAAGCAATTAAAAAAAAAGTATTTTCAAGTGGACAGTAATTGTATGTGATCCCTTTTCACGTGTCAGTCTCATAATACTGTCATACCTTGCTGATGAGAATGCTATAGAAATGCAATACAAGTTTGAGGTAGTTGGTATCTTGGTCAAAGCTCAGTGAATACAAAAAACAGAACAAAAAATCCAACCCAGCGTAATTTACTCCAAATTAATGAGAAAATCATTCAGCTAGCAGCCTGTATTCAGACCAAGGGAGCAAATGTAAGAATAAAAAAAGCCAAGCATTTCTACTCAAATACAAAGCAAGTGAAATAAACAAGGTGTAGCAGAGCCAACACAAGAGATGCTGTCATAGCAGCCAGGGATATTTGTGTGGTTTGAATTATGAGTAATATTGGACAATAAAGCCTTGTGGAAAATTTAAATAACCTTCATGTTCTCTGAAGAAACAAGAGGAACAAACGAAATGAAAACAATAGTCTGTCTAGTCTTGCATATACACTTGTATTTACTTTCATTCAAATAATAAGAGCTATTAATATTTCTGAAATCTGGTTTTCAAGGTGATGGTGAAGCATAGCAATAAATGGACTTCTGTATGTTAAGGGAGTGAAGGCTGAAAATAGAGCCTCCTCCTTGTCAAATCAGCCCAGGAGGCTGACTTGTTTAGACCAAGTTCTGATATATCTGTTATGTTCACTATAGAAAGACCTTTTTACACCCTCCATTTTGAAAAGCTTTACTTAGTGGGGCACTAGCATTAGTCACTATATGATAGATGGCAGCAAGAAATGAGGTGCCAAGTGAATTTGAAGGAAGATGTATTTCATGCACTAACATCTTTTACTCTTAGCAAGATTGCTGGGTCAGGTTGAAAAATGACTGTCATTTGGAGAGGTGAAAAGAGTGGGCAGAGCACATGATTGAAAGGTGTCGATGGATGGTTAGGTGAGAAATGTTTCAGCATTAGCATATGAACCAAGTTAAGGCAAAAGGCAGTTTTTGCCAGAGAAATGGGATCTTGGATTATCTTGCCGAGGAAATTTCAGCCTTGACTGAAGTATATATACAGGTGTGTTCACATATAACTATTTTGTCTTCAAAGAAGGAAAACAGAAGAAAGGGCAAATCATAGGTCTAAATATTTGTCAGTCTTAGGACAGTTGTGGGAGTACAGGTAAATTTAAATCGTTGACAGCACAGTTCCTTTAAATAGTCTCCTAGTTGTGCTGTAAAGACGTAGCAAACTCCTATGATTACATGCAATCCCTTAATTTTTCTTCAGCCTAATTTTAGATGAAGTAGTCTGATATTTTATGATTTATTTCTTGAGATATTTTTGTTGCTATGGTTTTACTACATATCACCACTAGAATAAATTGAAGTATGTTAACAGAGTCAAGGAAGTGCGCTATTTTTTGTATTAACTTCTATTAAAATGTAGCCTGGATTTATTTATAGTTTTATTTCTTTATATTGGTCTGTAGTGAAGATCATGCTTCATAGGTACTTAATGCACCTCAAGACACCACTAATTGGAAAGCATTTGCATTTAAATTGTTACTATGTCACTAATGGCATGAAAAGGGAAATGGTCAGAAACTGTAATGTTAGAGACCTTCCTGAGCAATGGGTGCAGTGAAAACATATGTGCAGAAATTACTTTCAGCAGCAGCTTTTTAAATAACCTATAGGAGGCAGACGTATAAACAGTTAACCTGTGAATGTTTTTTTTTGTATGAAATATGTTCACACCAAAGTTATCAACACTAAGACCAAATACTGTGGCTCATACATGGTATATCACAAAAATGACACAGTTTCTTTGCTTCAGTTACAACACTGCAGTATTAGTAAATATTAGGTCTGGTATTCATTAAGCAAATACTTTCCACCTGCTGGTTTTGTGGAATTTAGAAACTGCAATTACAAAATATGCATATATACATGCATATATATACTTGCATTGTTGAAAAACATATGACTACAAAGATCACTTAAAGTGTAATAAAAAATTCCCACGCAGACTGAATTTCTCTCCCTTGAGTGCATGACCAATATCCTATGGAGGCCAAGAGCCAGAACAGAGAGCCATGTCCCTGACCCTCCTCAACAGGATTCATACATGACAATGCATTAACCAATTTGCATGTTGCTAAATACATACACACCAACTGTTCCTTGTATTTTGGATACCTAGGAGGACCCGTGGTTGCACTGAGCAGTGCAGAAAGGGAAATAATCTGCTTTAGTAGAACTAAGGAGCCCTTTCACAACACATGACATGACTTAAACCCCTCCAGAACAAAAGTCACAGCAGTCAGGTGCTAAACACAAAAGCACAGCTAAATCCTGTCCTGCTCCTACAGAACCACCAAAGCAAACCAAATCACTCCTGTTTTGTGCCACACCATGCTGCTTAGCATATTTAACAGTATGTTAATGTTAATTAATGTATCATATTCAAACAGTTTTCTTCCTAGCCTGAGTGGGAACAAACTCCTTATTCTTCCCATCAAACCTTTAGCACCACAAAACAAAAACCCCAAATATATTCACTGAATCAGAAAATAAAAAAATGGAGATAAAAAGAAGTATGATGATATCTTTCAAACTAGTTACCATATGTACCTGCCAGACGTAGGAAGACTCAACCTCACTGACACAGCCAGACTCACGGAAGCCATAAAGTAGCTTTTATCCTTCACAAAGGATAAAACCTCAAATCCTTGAGGTTTCCAGACGAGCAGGTCCATCTGCCCATTCTGTGCAGTGGTAAAGTAGGTCTCTCATGGTCTGTGGTGAGAGACCTACTTTACCACTGCACCACTTCGGGGTGGTGAGCCCCTATTACTTTCTGTTTACCTTCAGTAAGTTTCTCATCCCCTTCTTTGCCCTCCAAGTTTAAAGAAAGATATATTTTATATTTCTGCTTCTCTTATGGAAACCCCTAATCAGAGAGGAATGAAGATAAGTATTTTCCCTTCTCTCCCCTCAGTGCCCAGACTCATCAACAGGTTGCTCCTGTGCTTTCTGTTCCAATGTGATCTGACGTTTTAACCCATAAGCTGGTAAGTTTGCAGTGGTTAGTTTTGCTAGCAGGGACAGCAATGAATTGACATTTTCCTAGTTCATTTTCATGTTCCTAATTATGACTCGGTGCAGCCAGCTTTGACCTGCTGTGTATCAATAAACATTTAAGTCTGCATCCCTATTTTTAAGCCAGTGGACCCACTTCATTAATGCAAGTATGTTCTCTTCATTAATTGAAGACCAACTGCTCACTGAGACAACCCAAAGTCCTTCCAGACAGAAGGGGATTTATCTCTGCTGTTCCTTTTCCATCCTCATTACAGTCATTTAGAAACTACTTCTCAGCTCTGCCACCCTCTCCTTCCAATTACTAAGTTCAAGCAGTAGTTGCAGTTTTCCCTTTGTTTTTGTGATTGCAATATCTTACAGGCAAAAATGCAACTACTGCTCAAATCTCATAAGCAGATGGAAAGCAAATTTTAATTTCTGTATTAATTCAATTCAAGTACTACCCAACTGAGTAGCATGTGTTTCATGGGACTGTAGGAACCAATAAAGCTATTAATTTGAGGACTTTTGGAAAGCTTTTACTTTTTCAGTCAAAGTGAAAAGGCTTCAGAAAGTAAAGAATAAAGCTGTCATGGGATAAAAAAAAATACACTGAAGCAAGGTTTTCAGCTTTCCCAGAAAGGGGCAAACCTATTTGTGCAAGGGTAGGTAATGCTTGCTTACAGGTATCTGATCAAGGACCTTTCCAATACCAAAGGGTATAACAAGTAAAGGGGGAGCCACAAACACAGCACAGAGAGACACAAACCCAAGAGATGAACTAACAGAGGCAAAGACAAGAAACAAACTTAAATAATGGGTTATTAAAAAACCAAAGGCAAACTGGAAAAATTGCAACTGATGAGGATGCAAACCTGAGGGTCCAGGGTGTCCAAAGCAATTGGTGTGCCTGTGCAGACATGTGAAGGATTAGCAGGACTGGGGATGGGGAGGTAGTGGACAGCGGTAGACAGCAAGGGGTACAAAAGGGACCAGTTACTCATAAAACACAGCCAGACAGCACTTTGTAAAGACAGCAGTTATGCACAGAGAGTTTCTTCTTCGCCTTTTCCTAAGAAAAAGCCATATTGTCCTTCAGTAGTGAAGACACCTCAATGAGGAAAGAAATGAAGACTAACAGATTATCAGTGACTACTAAATTTTCATGGCTTCACCAACTTGTCTGAAGTGTTGAGAAATCTCACTGGCTTAAAGCACTCAAGTTCCATACAGCTAAAGATGTATACCCACACATGCTAACCTGGCGTGCTACTACAGAACTCTGACACCTTTTAGTTTTTCTTTGCTTCATGCCTGTATGTGCTAAAAGATGTGAGCTTTTAGTTTTAGAGTGGATAATGATAATGCCCAGACTGATCTTTCTCTTCCTATATTCTGACTCCACTTGGTAATCACTAACTGCCATAGAAACCACTATGTGCAACTTCCATTACTTCACTTTTCCCAACCAGATAGAGGTGTCAGGTAGATTAATATATCTCTGTTTTAACAAGCAACCTTATATGGTGAAAGAAGGCAAGACCTTTAAAACTTCACAGGTTCCACAGCTAAAAGTCTTTGTTATCCTCATCTTTTGAGTTCTAAGACAACAGCAAAGGGTACCTCAGCATAAAAAAATCATATTAGAGGGTTTGCCAGAGTTGAGAATATATTCAAGATTAAAAAAAAAAAAAAAGCTGTCTCATACTTCTCCTATTAAATAGAAAACTTCCCCTTTCCCTTATGAACACTCCACTTCAGAATCTGAAAAACGCTTGTCCTTTGTATTGGTTTTGCATGGCCTGATTTTTGGTAGCAGGGGTCCACAGAAGTGGCTCCTATGAGAAGCTGCTGGAAGCTTCCAGCATGTCCAGCAGAGCCTGTCCCAGATGGCTCTGACGATGGACATGCCGCTGGCCAAGGCTGGGCCAATGAGAGGGGTTGGTAACGCCTCTGTGATGACATATTTAAGAAGAAAATCAAAACAAATTGCACACAGTTTTACCTTTAGTCAGAGAAGAGGAGGACGTGAGAACATGTGAGGGAAACAACATGGAGACGCCAAGGTCAGTGGAGAAGGAGGGGCAGGAGGTGCTCCAGGCACCAGAGCTGAGATTCCTCTGCAGGCTGTGGTGAGACCATGGGGCAGGGCAGCAGCTGTGCCCCTGCAGCCCATGGGATCCACGGGGGATGCAGAGATCCACCCGCAGCCCGTGGGGATCCATAGGAGATGCAGAGATCCACCCACAGCCCATGGCGATCCATGGGGGATGCAGAGATCCACCCACAGCCCACGGGGATCCATGGGGGATGCAGAGATCCACCCTCAGCCCATGGGGATCCATGCCCGCAGCCTCTCTGCTGCCCAGCTGTAGCAGGAGACGGTGAGCGAGCAACTCTCTTGAGTGCCTGGCTTTGAGCCAGCGTCAAATCGAGACACTCTCCAAAGGCTGCCATCTTCCCCCAGGAACTGCTTTCCTAGCATGTCAGACAAAATTTATGCAGGTAATAGCAGGATTCAGACAAAAACAAAAAAACCTGCTTCTGCTGTGCTTTTTTCCACTCTGTACCCCAAAACTTACCTACTCTCTACTGATACTTCTTGACATAATATTTTCTCTTCTTTACTTTTACCTCTTTACCAGACACAGCAAAAAAGTAGCTCTCTAAGTGCTTCAAATGTTTGGTTACAAAGGAAGTAGTGAATGAATCCATAGCTTGACTTCAGAGGTGTAGAAGCACAAACAGACTAGAGTTAACAGGCAGATATTCCACACTTCTGGAAAAGCAGACTGGTATCCAGCAAAGGAGTTCTAAAGGGTTAGTTCTAAAGGGCTATTAGTAGCTCTGGAAGATTTAGACTTACTGGAACTAGAAAACAGTAGAAGACTGGAAGCCCTGTGTCAAGAGAACAAATAATTATTACAAAGTGCAAGAAGAAGAGAATGACCATGCAGACATATTTTTAACTTCCTTCCCTGTATATCTGAACAAGATACCAAGATGACAAGACAAACCTAGAAACACTTGAGTAAATTTGAGAAATATTGGACCTATGGTCCAGTCACACTTTACAATACACATGAAATACAAAATTTTCTAACCTTAAAGAGTTTTATCATATGCCATTACATTGAAATATCCCAGGGTCAGTGCTTAATCATATAAAAACCCAATCCCAACCACACATTCTGATAGTTCACCATTCTTTTATATTAATATTTAGCAATTAAATACATTATTTAAATGAACCTTGGAATTATTTGGAATATAGCTGGAATGAAAGCTCTTTATAGAGTTAATGATTGCCCTGAAATACAAGGACTAGAAGCAAATTTACTGCAGCATTCACTCAAGTCTATGAAAGAGATCTAAACATCTAAGTCCATTTTGCCAAAATTTTAACAACTTTTCTAAATGAAATCATAGAACTATACATGAAGTAAAATACTATTTGAAGGGCTTAACTGCAGATCAACACTACAGATCCAGCTATTATTGTATCTGATGTGCATAATTAGAGAATTTACAAAAATAATAAGCCTACCTCAAGAATCTTCCCATCCAGTTCAGATCAGGGGTCAGATTAGGAACGGATGTTCTTCAGGTAGTTTTATAAAATCTATCCAGCAGAATTTATCTTCTAAAGGCAGTCAACTGGAATCAAAGTACCATGTACAGTAGTACTTCTGTATTACATCTACCTTTAACATGAATCAAAGAAGGTATATTTTCTTAACACGAGAGGTCAAGTACCTGCTTTTAGTATCCATGAAATACTTTTCCTTCAATTGTAACAATATAGAAATTGTATGGAACCTGGAAAGACTGGCACAAGCTCTTCTAGTTGCTTCCAGATTTTAAAAAAGGCAAGCACATCACAAAACATCACGCTGAAATTTTAGTAAGTTAGAAAAATATAAGCAGCAATCAGCTGTCCAAGTTCTGCAACTCTAAACAGTACAGCCAGCTGTCTATTGCCAGAAAGAAGTATCTTATAAAGAACTAACTCCTGTTCATCTCTCTCCTTTTATTGAACAAAGACCTAGGAAAGCTTCTAAAAAAGGCCTAAGTGCCAGTGTTCAAAAGAACCAAAAATAAGTCTGCTAATATCACTTAATTCATAAGAGAAGATGAAACTCCTGTCAAAGGAAGTGTATCACAGAAGAGATTAGCAGTAATTACAAGGGGTGTCTGTTGTACAATGAATGAAAATGGAGTTCAATATTGCCACAAAACAAAGGGTTTTTAAGAGATGAAAAGTTTATTTATAAACTGCCAACATTTAACAAAAACAATATTACACTATTTCCCATTTTCTACAGAAATACAATAACTTACAGCGGTGCTTAGTCCATTTTGTCACTAATACATATAAAAACAAGTCTGCTGATAAATAAGTGAAAAAAATCTGCTTACCAACCACCACCACTAAAACTGTACCTGTAAATTTTGGAAGACATCTGCATAGAACAGATAGAACTGTAAGGGTACTCTTTTTTATTGTGTAAGTAATTTTGTACTACTAGGATATGCAAAAATTTAATTAACATGCAATACAAAATATTTGAGATAAACAAGGTAAAACTCAGTGTGCACAATTGGAAAACAGTGCTAAGATGCCCTTCTATGTTTCTAAGTAGACATCAGGAAAATGCACATTTTATATGATGGAATTTCAAATACCCTTCACAGAAAAACCAGTTTTATAACCATGAAAATCTATACTTGGCCAGGCTCCACTGAAGGAGGACTAAAGGCATGGTGGAAGTTATCTAGTACTAGATAACAACAAATAACTGTAGGACATCTCAAATCAACATGATATAGATGCATTTTACAAAGCAGATTAGCTGTTAGCTAGTGATAAGCATTTGTGGAGATGTGTGACAAATGTGGAGAACAGCAACACTCAGGCCATCCACTGTTTTTTAAGACATTCCTGTTCAATAGTGCATCAGTTATCACACAGCACTTGAAACCTCTCCAGTCATCCCTAAATATCTTGCACAAACCTCAAGCACTGGTATCTATTTGCTATTGATATACAATACTTCCAAAACTGAACTGTTATCCTGGTTTGCACAGAGGTACATTATATGAAACTTCTGTCACTAGAAAAGATGACAAATCATAGGGGAAAGGGAGAGAATGGGAAGTTTTGAGCTGGGGCAGGAGGTGGAAGAAAGAGGGAGAGAGAAGGAGAGGAGAAAATAAAAAGGGAAAAAAAACCAGAGGGAAAAAGGAAGCATCCTTAGCTACTGATACCCTGTAGTACCCCTAGTTCTTCTCTAGCTGCCCTTTTAAACCTCAAACATTCCATAACCTTAATGGCTCCTTTTTCACAGTGCTGATGACTATAAACTACACAAACTGTTTTTTAACTGAAGCCATAAATACAACCATGTATGTCTTGTGAAAGACGAACAAGTCCCTTACAATTCATCACACTAAATATGTGATGGCTATCAGGTAGAGGCTGATACTCCCTCCACAGCACAGACTGATCTGAAGTCAGTGAAGTTGGTGGGAATTTTGAAACACATTTCAACAGACGTAAAAATAAAGCATTCAGATCACAAACAAATAACCAGATCCTGCAAATTACTTCTATACAAGAACCCTGGTGGGTTTATTACTTGCTCCTTTCTGAACTAATGAACACCCAAACTAAGTAAGCCAAGATTGCTTATATTAGCCATGGGCTTCCTTACATGTTCTTTCTACCTAGCAGCTAGTAAGAGAAAATGAAAAAGAAAACCAAAAACAAAAAAAAACAAAAAACACCAAAAAAAAAAAAAAAAAAAAAAAAACACCCAAAAAAACAACCCCTAAGCATATGAGAAAAGCTTTTTTAAGCTTTGCATTTAGGATGATAAACAATACTTTCAGTAACACCTTGTGATTTCAGGTGCTCATTTTAGGACACTTGGAATGAATCACATTGTCTAAGAGGAAACAGGAAGGGTGCAAGCATTTTCCAGTAAAACAACTTCCTTTGAGGAAAGCTGTCAAATCCAATAATTCAAAATCAGAAGACACTCAAAATTAATTAATTCTGAGAATATTTTATGTGATTTATTTTTACAAAAAAGACCGTGAGAAAAATACTGAAAACAAAGTACCAAAAAGACTACTTGTTTTTAAATACCAATTTAAGTCACTAGTTATACTTTTCTCAAGTCTCCTGTGATGCTAAAGCACTCATGCAAAACATGCCTGTCCATTTCCTTTCTGGAGGAGTCGTGAAAAGTATCCCCTGGGTATTGACTGAGCACCCCCAAATTTTCCCAACTTGCAAGACCTTACAAACTCTTTCACAGTCTCAAATACCCTCTGCAAGCACTGCAAACTAATGATTTGGTTGGTGTGTGCAGGCATTTCCCCAAGTATAATGATAATCAGGCAGATTAAGACAGAGAGAGGAAGCAACAGATCTCACTGCTTTCAGCAGACAACCTGGCACTGACCCTGCTAGACTCAGACTCAGGACAGGTCATCCCTGGAGAGTCTGCCAACAGGAAGCCAAATGTGGATGATTTCTGCAGCATTCACAGGACATAAATACGATTCTGCCATCCATCCATTCACACATACATGCACATTTATTGTGGGAAAATAAATATAGATAATTTACTCACAGATAAACTCTCTACTGTTTACCCAAAAAAAAAAAAGACAATAATCCCCATCTGACAGGAATTCATCCTATGACGAAGTAAGACCACTTAAAAACAACACTTTACATTCACTACCCTGTAGAAGACTGGTCATTTAGCAGATTACTTTTCAGTGTCTTACTACCCTGTCATAATTTTAGTCTTTCTACTACAAAATTTATGATTTATCTAATTCATCTTGAAAATCTACACAAAATTTACAATGGTGACAACTGTGCATTTGCGAAATTTTCATAGAAAAAATATTGCAAAATATTATGTTCAAAACTAGTTGTATATCCCCCTAATAAGAAAGCTATGAGAATTAAATATTTTTCCACAAATCTTGATAAAATAAACATTTCCCTACATAGAATAGTACTGATGAACACAATGATGATACAAAATTAGAGTTTATTGGCTCACTTAAACACTGTAGTGCTGTCACTACCTTGGATCTTAAAGCTACTTCAAAACATTTAAGACATCTATTATTTTGATTATATGAAAGTAATGAGATTATATGAAGTTAAGTGTGTTCCCAAGTACATCTTTCAGTTTTAAATGTAGCTACTTCAAAAAAGAAAAACTGATACAAAAGAGAATGAACACAATAGGTACATTTTGTTTTCTAAAAACAAATTCTGGTACCTCATATCATTATGTGATTTTTTTTTTAACAGCAGATTAAGAAAAACACATTTCTTTTATCTACTCATTGCATGCAGCCATTCAGCAAATCTTACCATATTAATGATGTACCAATTTCGTAACTTTATTCACAATGAACAGACAGGTGTACCTCATCCAAGAAAAGCTCTTTGTTTAACCATAATTATATTCCATTCAGAAAATGTCTCATGAAGAAAATATGCACCTCACTGTGGGTTCTCCCCACCTCTGTTTATACAGTAGGATGTACAGCAGGCTCCAGATGGAGCAGATAAAGATATTTAACGAATGTGACTTCAGTTTTCCAGAATAACTCAGCTGCATGTAAGAGTCTGACAGCTATCAAAAAAGATTTAGCATTCAGAATTCTAACAAAAGGTTTTTAAATATTGAATCTAAGACCTATGGTGCATCAAAACAGATGCTGTAAAAAGCTTCCCCATTATTACAATATACTTTGAGATACTAATTACTTTACTGAATACTACTAGGAACCTCAGAGAATAAATCCAACAACTATCAGGAGCTTCCTGCAAGACTGCAACAGCAATTCAACAGAATAACAGTAAGAAGCAGATGAGATTACTGGGTACAGTGTTGGCATGTGAGTAGATTATAAAATAATATGCTAGATTAAAAAAAAAAAGTAATTAAAAGCCAGTGACATGTTTATTTTTTGTTCCTTTTTAATCAATAATTATAAACTGTAAAAATGCACCCTAATTCACTATAATAGACTATGCCCTGAGAAGTAACATTACACATTAAGCAAAAGCCACTAGGAAGTGTCAGATCTGCAGTTCAAAAGCATAATATATGGAATTCCCTGGAAGCATATTTCCTCCACTTTTCAGCAACACAGTTGCTTCTTCAGAGAAAAAGGCAAATGAAGATTTATGCTAATTCTAGTTTTCCCAACTTTAACTACAGTATTTTTTCCATTCTCCTTCAAATTGTCCCTGGAGAGCTTGATAGATTCATTGATAAACCTCTTGCTTTTCACATCTGAAAGAGCATATAGGCCTAGCATGAGGTTCTGAAATAACTGAGCCTGATGAACTCCACTTACAGACATCAGTCAAAGTACTTCTTGGGAGGTAGTCAGAGTTACTCAAACACAAAATTAGGCCACCTCACCAATGCTTTGCTACATTCTTCTTTGCTGGTTGGAAGAACAGAGAAGAGGCTGAAAAGAAACATACCTCTGAGTACACAAGGAAAATATCATAGACAGGGACACTGAACTTCCTTCGATAGTAACTTGAATGTTAAGTGCATTTGAGAATTGGTGAGTTACACCTTATTCTTTGTATCTGACACTGATAAAATAGTAAGATCTAATTACATACATCTCATCACTCAATAAGTGCAAAGATGCATTTTGAAGTGACATCTACGTTTCAGTGTCAGTTCATTGCTTTTTCCAAAACTGCTCCATGAGATACAATTCAGCAGTTGTGGGTTTTTCTCCACATATGGTAAGTGCAATGGTTCACCTGCTACTTGATTTAAAAAAAAAAACCAAAAAGCACTCTTCCCTTACAGAAGGCAAAACAAAACTAAGCAAACAACAACTTGTCCAAAAATTTAATCATCAAATCTCTGAAGATTCCCAACCTAAATTATTCTCTGGTACTCACATTTTGCTCAGTGTATATGTTCTTGAAAAAAGTATGCTTTTTGAGTCTGTTTATGCGGACAAACTTTTCCAAAACCCCTTCTTTCTGTTCATCAATATTATACAGTACTGTTTTAAAAATTCATTAACTATCTACTTAGCAAAAAAATCACTCTCATCCATAAAGTCTAGCTACACATTCTAATTAAGCAGCACTAGAATAAAACTGGAAATGCCAGAAATTTTCATTATAAGACAAAAATCTAAGCTTTCTCACTATATTATCACTTTGCTTATTTGTCTTAAAGCAAGTTACATATAAGGTAATTAATCAAATAGTATAAACAGACAAGTTATTTATCCCCTATTTAAATAACACATGGATTTTGTTGTATAAAGAATATGTAAGCAGTCAATAAAACACAAATATGCAGACATGAGTACATTATCAGAGCAGCTATAACAATGCATTCCAATGACTTCATACAAGTTTGTTATTGTAGCTGTATTTAATGCTGCGTGTTTCTCCAGTGACTGTAACACACAAGACAAACAAAATGCCAGTGAAATAACAGTTACTGTATTTAGCAGCTGAGAATTTACCACTTTAAAACATGGTTCCTTCTATTCCAAATTCTGTAGTTTCAAATTACTTTTGTTCCTCGAAACCCTTTGTTTCTAGTACAAACAAATTTCTACAAAGACTAATCCAGTGAACAAAAAGAATCAATTAAAATGACACATACTACAGCAATAGAAAATTAGGAAAGATGCTGAACTTTACACTAAGATGTTTAAAGGTGTACAAAGTTTGACTTTATATTTGAAGAAATTTCAGAGAGTGAGAGCCTTGAATTCTGCAGTTTCTGTTGGACATTTTCTCTGCAGGAAGGTTCACTGACTAAATTATTAGTCTCTGATCTCTGAAACACAAAACAGCCGAAATGCCTTATGTAAAGTAGCCATGCTCAGTACATTAACTACCAATGGCCTAAAGCCACTTTCTATTTTTCAAGTAGTGCCCAAAGGGCACTCTGCAGTAACACCAAGTGGTTAGACAGGTATACTGCAAAGATCATATTCCACAATTTCACATCAGTTTGAGCTTAATGCAGTATGTTAGAAGTACCTCTTAAATAGTTTCGTGCATGAGGCCTCCGGACATTGATAGTCTGAAGCAATTTGGATATTATTTTCCTTAATATAATTTATACTGTTACTGTTAAAAAATTAAAGCTCACACTTAATAACTTACTGTTTGCATTTCCTTCAAACAGAAAGATATGACTTGTTTCAATTTCACTATTAACTTTTCAGGTCTGCAAACATTTCTAAATATAACTATTCTAACTGGATTTTAAAAAAAGAGTGCAGGGGAATATTTCCATGAGGTGCAGACTTTAAAAACCCATACTTATCAATTATGCTACAGCCATCAGTGTTTTACAACAGCAGTAAGAATATCAGCACCATCTCTAATCAGAGTTTTCAGAACATTTTTCCAAGTACTAAAATTCAGTGTAACTCTATTCAGTTACATATGACCAAATCTTGTCATCCTACAAGAATGCATCACTTGCGCTGACATGAACAGGAACTATACACATGTATATGACGGCATCTGCTTAAATGTTTATGATGTCAAGTTCAAAAGCATAGAACTTCCACAGTACAGCTCTGAGAATGCTAACTAAATCTTCAGATTATAGTCTGGAAGAACTATATAATGAATTTCAAGTCAGATTCCAATATTAGTATTTTCTTCTGAAAGCCTCAGTCTTTCCAGTGCAAGAAGAGAGAATCTCTTTCCTTCCACAGTTCAAGAAATGTTTCTCATCATGCTCCCACTTCCAAGATTGCTCCTATCACTAATATTTTTCTCATAAACAGGAAAATTTTGCCAAGGTAAACAGAACACACAGATACATTACTAAGTAATGTAAGACCAAGAACCTGATCTTTAATACACTGCCCTCTTCATTTCACACTTTCCAGGCTCATATGAGTCATTATTGGGATACTGTTAATCAAGCTGACTCAGGCTTCTACATCCTTTAATGCATCATCCACATTCACTAAACATCCGGTCTCCTGGGATGTGTCAAGTTAAGTTCTCAAGTTCAGACTCATGTTTGTACTTGAACCTACCCATGTGTCAGTGATCATTCAGGCAACAGCTTATGACAAAACTGTGCTCTCAAGCCAATCCCATACCTCTTTCAGACAACAGCTATGTTTTCTGCAACTAAAATAATGAACGAAACCACCAGAGCATCCCACAGCACCTCAAAGCTAACGTATGCATGTAATACTTGCATAGCTTCAGAGAGGCAGGTGTGGATGCCCTCTGGAACAAAGCTTTGATAGGGAGATGCTCAAGCCTAGATCAGTCTTATTTATGTACTGTAAACAGAACAGTGTACATTTAGAAATGTCATTTGTAGCTACTTTGTGCCTGAAATGAATCATGAACATACTCTCAAAGACTGGAGGTGGTCTGTTTTCATATTGAAATGCAAGAGTAAATGCCATTCATCAAACTTCTTAGAAGTGCAGAAACTTCACATTTTGAGTGTTTTTTTAATTCAAAGTGACATCTTTTGAGCAGGCTACCTATGTTTTTTCCTCCCTCATTGTTTCTCTCTGCCCAACAGAAACAGCTTCTCGAAATTTTTGGTCAAGAGGCATACGGGGCAGAAGATAAATAAAACAATTATGGCAAGGAAACAAACTTGAAAATCTAATCCCCCCAGAGAATAGTCTGCTTTTAAAAGAGGCAATGTTGCCATTGTATGGACTTCTATAGTTGTAGAATGTTTTCCCTGGGTCTGTCTACCAGCACAATTCTACTACTGTAAAAAATCCCTTTTACAGACAAATTCTAAGGAAATTACACTATTCATAATTGATTTCGAATTCCCTTAAAATTTACAGTTATGTAAACACAGATGTATGGCTGGAGTAGAGCTCTTCTTTAGGAGTAAAAATGCAAAAAAAGCCCAAAACAACAAAGACTGAAGCTCTTAAAAAAAAAAAAAAAAAAACAAAACAGAAGGGAAGGGAAGGGTTAGTTCCCTCATTGCTGTCACTGTTTTTTTTTTTAACTGTATAGTCTCAATCATCAGTTGGAAGAGCTACTATTTACTCCATCCAATACTGGACTTGTAGGGTCTTGATTAAATACAAGTTATCAATGTGTGATTTGGCAGGGTGAGAATCTGTAGTGTAAAAAGGACATTCAGAAATGTGTATCACATGTGATAAATCTGGATTGTTGAGATAAAATAAATAAATAAAAAACAAGTAAGAAATGAAGATAGTCTGTTTTAAGAAAACAATTCACAAATACAGCCAAATACAGCTCTAGCTGTGGTTGAACATGCGTTTGAACTATTTTCTGCCACATTTTCCTGTATCTGCTTATCAAGATTTCAACCTTATAGACCTTCCTATGAAGCTAACATGACAATTAATAAGCAAACAAAAAACCAATTTAAAACAGTAAAAGGTATCACAGCTCCAAAACTGTTACTGAAGCCTTCAGAAAGAAACACTATATTCTGGTGTTCTATCAAAGACTGCTATACAAAAATAATAGCACTCACCAAATATAGTCTGGATCCCATAAGATATTAGCATGATGCCACACAGGAACAAACTGGGAACAGGTTTAGCTGATAGTGACAGATTCTCCCACTTTTTCAGACACTCTGTTTCACAAGCATTTCAAACTTTTTTCTTTTACCTCTTTTCTTTTAAGTCAAATGATTCAGAGTCCACCTTAATGCAGAAGTTAAAAAAAAAGTCATGGTAGGAAGCTGGTAAGAGTGATTTCTTTGAGAGATTAAGTAACAAACTGCATTTGCTTAATAAAAACATATGCCAGTTCTTTAATAAAATGACAGATGTCTACTCTGAAATTTAGCTTTCGGACTGACCGTCAAAGGAGAGAGAAACACAGAGTTAGGTAACACTTGCAACCAAGACATGCATTTGTGTCTGAAAAGAGAATATTGCACTAAGAGAAGAACCCTGAAAGCTTTCAATGTTTCCTTCACTGACCTAAAAAAGTAACTAACCATTTTCTATAAGCAGTGGCAAACCTGGCTTGGTCCACATCCCTACAAGTTGATAATACTTTATCAACAAACTGGTATTCCATTTCTGGACCAAGAGAGTCCTGCACAGGAGCACGCTTCAGCCGTTTTGTTTCTTGGGTATAACCATGTTTGCTGCTGGATTCATTCAAACCATCAACATCCATAGCTTGTGCCAAGTGACTTGCTGCAGGACTGTGGTGGGAATTATTCAGACTTTCATCACTGCTGTCCACAGATGATACTGACGTATTCACAAGAGGAAGTTTGTTGCTTAAGTGCTGCTGAAGGTAGAATACACACCTTCTTCAAAGGAAAAGGAAAGAAGAAAAGAAGAAAAGAAAGTCATGCACTGAAAATAACCTGCTGCTGCTGAACTCCTGCAATTCATTTGCCACCCCACCAGACTTCTCTCACAGACACAAAATCTGCTTCTCTGCGCACACTGTACTAGAAAGGTCTCCACCTTTGGCAAATCTCCTGTCACCTAGTCAGGAACCTGCACCCAGCTGGTAAAGCAAACATTTTCTGCACCCCATCTTCTGTCAAAATTTTGTTCATTGTGTGTTGTTTCAACATTTAAAGTGTGAAGTGGCTCATAACCAGCATCTTGTGTCTCTTGCACAAATTACAGAAACAAGTGGAGCTTACACCTCAAGATATTTAAGCCAAATCGAATTTCCCACACAACAGCTCTGATTATGCTCTTGAACATTTTCGAAATATTTAATACATAGTAGTTCAAAAATCTTTTATTGAGTGGTACTTCCTAAAACCAAAACAATTTGGAAATACCATGTGAAGAATCATCCACAAATCAGAAGGAAATTCTTTTAATCAGGTCCTCTTACCTATGACACCACAAGGTTTCATGCCCTGGGTAATTATCAATCAGTTCACTGCAGAGTTCCATCTCTTCGTCTAAACGGCCGGGGAGATCCACACTTTGCTCCTCTGCACAGGCAGCTTCTGTCCCTGCACTCTCTTCCTCCTTCTGAGGGCTAGGGTTTTGTTCACTAACCACTTGCTTTTGTACCAGTATGTTTTTGTCAGTCACCGTTCTGCGTATCAAGGAATTGAGCAAGAACTGGCGGTAATGAAATCCACTATGGTCCGAGACATGCATGGATACCCAATATTTAGTGGATGAAAGTTCATCAAGGAGAACCTGAAACAAAACGCAGGCACAGTTATCAACCAGTATAGTGGAGGAACTTACCACTACTGCTTCTGCATTAAGGTAATCCCTTCTTTGGGGATTTCAGCCATTGTGGTAATGGTTTAAGAATACACAGGAAAAAGAACTACCACTGAGCCTTTTGTCCCATGTGCTGAAAAGCATCTTGGCATTCCTGCAGAAAACAAATCAATACTTCTTCCAAACTGTGAAAAGGTTTTTCAGAAACCTACCCACAAGCTGAGTGGGAAAAAAACCCAAACCACTTCTGATACGAAATAAGCAGTGGTTTAAGAATCTTAAAATAGTTAGCAATAAATACTATTTAGAGGAGGCACAAACTACACTGCTATTAGCTTTAAGAATTTTACTTTTTACCCAGTGGATTGTGGGTGTCAGAAGGTAGGTGAGTTGCTTAAAAGGAGAAAATCCAAACTTGATTTGCACCTTGATTTTCCATGAGAGAAAATCAACCATAGTATTATGTTTAAAGTCCTAGAGCTGGTGAAATATAAAAGTATGTGTCCATAATCAGGTTCCTTGATTTTACTAATGAAGAACTCCTAGAAACATAACAACTATGAACTCCTTTCATAACAACTGTGGTAGATACTTAAATTGCCAACTGTAGCTCTGTTTTTAACACTTCTGGCTCCTGTGAATTGTCTGTTAATTCTGAGCGCTTTAAAACTTCAAAATTCATTTCTGGACAGAAATGCAAGTTTGGCTCCCAGACAAAGCTTTTACTATGCTTTGCTTTCTCTGTTAGAGCCACTGGTTTGGTTCTTTTCACAGCTCTTAACCTCTTTCCTCACACTGCTTCTCCTCCAGAGCTTTAACTATGCAAAGAGTTTAAAATTGCCCTCTTCATTTACTTCTAAAGACTTTTGGAAGTAATCTTAATAGTCTTATGGTACACTCTAGCTTTTAACCTCTTCTCCTAAGCTACTTACATCACTTAAAAAGACCAGCTGATGCAAAACAACTTTCATAGGTAGAAGTCCTTCTTTTAGATATTGCAGCACAAAAGCCACAGCCTCCCATAAAGAAAATAACGGAAACACACAACACTAGGTATATAGCTCTTGGGGGGGGCATCTGTTCTAAAAGAAATTGGAGCAAATACAATGCAAACAGTATCTTCTGCCCTAGATAATCATCATGTTTTTCTAAATCTTGCCAAAAGATACCAGCATCGCCTTCTATTTAGAGATCAGCAAAATGAAGTGCAGTATTAAGTAACAGCGCAAACACAGCATTCTTAAGGGGGCTAAAACTCCATGTCCAGATCTGCACTTTAAACCATAAGAACAGCTTTTCCTTCCTTTCTTCCCAGAACTGAGTCTAGTACTTTAAACTTTTGAACTTCAAAATTTATAAGTCTATCAAGAACAACATAAGGCTCAGAAAAATCAGATAAGCCTTTATTCAGCTGTAATTGATACTATACACATTTATGCTCAACTGAGACCTTGGAAGAATACAATTATTTATCTGAAATATTTATAAGCTACAAATTTACAGGGGAACATCTTAATTATGCATTTTAATTCCCTGTACAAAGGGAACAAAATTATTTCCAGCATTACTCCTTACCTGAACCAGAACATCTCTTTTAAAAAAGCAAGACAGAAGATTGCCATGAAAATATATTCAGATCTGCAAAAAACAGCCTCCTACCTAGGAACCTCAGAGTACCAGCTGAAAATGCTTCTAACAACTGGAAGTAAAAGAAAAAACCAGCTAATGCCAGAATTCCAAGAGGTTCTTTCTTAGAAAGCCAGCTTTCTCCATTTCCATCTCTACCAGTACAAGCCCTTTGCCACTGTTCTGCGAAGAAAGATGAAACTATATGAGAATTCCTCCCTCCCCACTCTTGACAACCTCTTTTCTACCTCTGGTGGTAAGCTGACTACCATGGAACTGGCAGCCTCTCCCAGAACATGACATGTGTGCTCAGTGACCTTCATCTCAACCTCTAGGTCTTCACTCCCTCTTACACCCTCCCAGACCATGTGCTTGCTTGTTTTAGAGTGCTTTTCCAACTGTGAACTGTAGACCTGAACTTTCTCCCTGGTCTGGGACACTGGGGAAATGCAAAGGAAGTGGGGAAACAAACTTTTAAGGATAACCAAATAAATACAGCATTCACATAAACTAGCACTTTTGAAGACCCTGTCATCTAAGAAAAAGCTAAGGCATTACTGGAGATGGCTACAAGAAAAACCACTTTCTGTCTCATGAACATGTTGTCTTCTGGGCATCACACAAGAGAAGTGCTACCTCATGACAATTACCCCACTACTTGTTTGCTTGCTTGTTTTACTGTAGGGTCTGATAGTCAATCTCCACATTATGAAACTGAGTATTTCAATCTAAAGAAAACAAAAAAGTTTGTCAACCCTTGATGAACTACACCTTATTTTTCTATCTGCATGATTTCACTGAAGCAACATGATGTGTATGAATTTTAAGACTATACCCCTCTCTATCCCAGTTCCCTAATTATACGCCCACCTTTTAGTAGGTATCTGGAGCCCATGATCTAACCCCAATAACTGACTGTACAGTCATGTGAGAAAGCTGAAATCAGGCTTTCCATGGCAAGTACTCCAATATCAGAATTATTAGATTAGCTTCAAACTATCTATTCTTGACAAATCCTTGATTTATGTTAATGAACACTCTTTAATTGCTAATGCTATTCAAATTCTGCAGCTAGAACAAACTGAAATTTCTACATTGAAAGAAGATAATGTTTTTGACTATCTAGTGTAAGAAAGAAGGAACATCTATATCTTTTTAGTTAATTTTTCTACTAGGTCAAAATTTTCTTCTCTAGCATTTTAAATCTTTTTCCCAGAGCTTGAGCTGAGATTCAGTCTGCAGTAGCATTAGGATTATCAAACCAGAGGAAAAAGAATAACCAAAATCCTATTACATAGCCTACCTCTTGAAATCCTCCAAAGCAGGTCAATAGCTTTGTTAATGATAAACTTATTTTGAGAAGTCATATTTAAATGATAATACAACATAAAAATTATGTTTCTGGGCCTCTGCTGCCTTGCACACTTCAAACTACAGGCAAAGTTTGTATTACAGCAGAAATACAGCCCTAAATAATACAGGTACTCCTTAATTTCAGGCAACCTTGCAAGAACTCAATGGCCATAGAATCAGTGACAACTGTTTTATCTGTCAGTTTCTCAGCATGATTCCAGTCCTGCATCTTGTTGAAATTTATCATACTTTTTAGATACTCAAACAAAGAAATTTCTGAAGGTGTTACATGAGACATTAAGCAAGTAAAAAACCTCTAAAGAATGGAAAAGCCAAGGCAAAGCTGGACAGGACTTGCTAAAAATAAAGCGAAGGGACTGTGTAAGTACATAGGTCACAAAAAAAAGACCAAGGAGAGTGTATGCTCCTTAATTAACAAGAATTGGTGGCAACTGACATGGAAAAGGATGAAGTACTGAGTTTGTTGTCTCAGTCTTCAATGGCAGTCAGGCCTCCTTCCCAATTCTCTCTAGTCCCTGATCCTCTAGCCTGTGTGGGGAAGCACACTCCCTCCCACTGTCAGCAAAGAGCAGGTGCAGAACCACTTGAGGAAGCTGAACAGCTGCAGGTCTATGGCATCTGAAGATTCACATTACAGAATTCTGAGATAACTGGCTCACGTTGCCAAACCACTGTCCACTGTATCTGAACTTATGGCAGTTAGGGGAAGTCCCCAGTGACTGGAAAAAGGGAAACACTGCTCCCATTTTAAAAAGGGGAGAAAGGATGACCTGGGGAACTGGAGACCAGTAAGCCCTACCTGTGTGGTTGGCAAGATCATGGAACAGATCCTTTCAGAAGACATGCTAAGGCACCTACAAGACCAGGAGGTGACACAAGGCAGCCAGCAATTGTGCCTGACCCATCTGGTGGCCTTCTATGACAGAGTGACAGCAATGGTCAACGAGAAGACTAACAGATGTCATCAATCTAGATGTGGAAGGCATTCAATATGGGTTCCACACGACATCCTTATCTCCAAATTTGAGACAGATGGATTTGATGGACGGTCCATTCAGTGGGTAAGGAACTGGCTGGATGGATGCAGCCGGAGAGGAGGGGTCAACAGCTCTGTGTCCACGTGGAGACTGGTGATGAGCCCCTCAGAGCCCTGTCTTGGGACTGCTCCACTGACCCCTCCAGTAAAGTATTCAGTACTGGGCTGGATGGGGTCCTGAGCAACCTGATCTAATGAGTTGCATCCTTGCACACTGCTGGGTGGTTGGAATGAGATAAGCGATCACTGCCAAGCCAAATGATTCTATGATTCTATGAACCTGCATATTTTTGTGAAAGTCTGTAATGCCTGCCTTTCCCTTGTTCTCCTTATTTACTTTTTTCCTTGCATCATATCTTGCAACTAGACACTGTATAATTCTGCCTCTTAAAGTTACCTAGAAAAATTTTATCACAGGTTTCTTGCTGTCTTTTATGCTCCACACTTTTCCCTAATTTTCCTGTATCCTAAACACCTTCTACTAGGCCCCCGATGAGGTGCATTGGTGGTGTCCTGAAAAAAACCTAGAGCCAACACAGATACTTCCCAACAGGTTTAACACATTGGTGGAGGGACAACAGCATCAGTGAAATGTTGCCAGAGGTAATAAAGACCAGATGGACAACTCAAGGCAAAAGTATCACCTCTACAGTCTTCATTCTAAAAAAAGTAGATCAGTAGGGGAAGTGGGATGGCAGGCCAACTGAATAGACTTTGGAATGGTCAAATGACTTCAAAATACTGCCTTCACAGGCATGTTTGTGATTCGTCACAAAATGTACTCACAACTGACAATGAATAAATTCACCAAAATAATTCCAGTTCTGCAGAGAGTTATTTCTATTGCAATGTAATTATTTTTCTTTAATTAAATCAATAAGGAATAGCAAGTGCAAAAAGCACTCAAGGTGTAATCCTGATCCTCAGACTACTATTACCAGCATAATGGACACAGAGCTGTTTAGAACTTGTTTTAAGGCATAAAATGACTTGAATTTTCTTTAACAGTGCTAACTCCCTTCACCTTTTAATAAGCTCTTGAAGATATTAAAGTTCCTGTTTTCTGTAAATATAGACCTCTAACCCTAACTTCTAACCTCCAATCTCTCTGAATCCTGCAATTCCTCCCTGTCTCTGAAATGGGCATAAAAATAATGGCTACATTGACTCAACAATGTCCAAATTCCTCCCTTATAACCCTATGCGCCAAAATGCAGAAGCTGCTGTTAAAAGTGAATGATGTGTCACTGTATCAACCTAATACTCAAAGAATTCACCTAACAACTGAGAAAACATTGTATTACAAAACTGCCTAGACCGTGTCACATTAACTAATTTAATTTGCTGCAGGTCTTGAGAAAACATTCAACACTGCATAAAGTGTCCCTGAAATAGCTAAATCAGGTCCCAGTGTAAATGCTGTCAAAAAATACTGCTGGAGCTGAAAAAATTAGTTACAAGCACTATTATGTCTTCTCCAAAATTCTTGCTGTCTTTACTTGGTCCTTCAAAATTCTGAAACCACATGTAAGCTGAGTAAGGGCATCAAAACATTGATATGACATTATCAATTTAATGTCTGTTATGCATTACCATTTTCCTCTACTATGAATTTCAAGACTAGTGCTGGAAGAATTACTTAGAGTTCCCCATTCCTTACTTCAGCTCACATAGTCCCTCCTATACTCTTACCACACATATGTTAGCACCAAGTACTAAGAGAGAAACAGAACTTTCTACACAGGCAAGAAAAAATGTGTTACTTCTGCTGAGCAGAACCTGCTTACAATGGCAAGAAAAATGCAAAACACACTCACTGCAAGATTTTGTCCCCTTTCTTAAAACATTCTTAGCTACCTGTGATAACGTCACTTGATACTCTTAATTCATGTTATGTAGTCTGCTTTGCAAACCAGTATTTGGGGTTTTTTGTGGAGAAAATTTAAGAATTTATTCACTATTTTATTATACCTTGACAGTGAGCTTTGCCAAATGCTGTAAAACCCAGATGCGATGGGACCAGGCATTGTAGTTGCTTGGATATCTCCCAGCAGCTTCAGAGCAGACATTCATTTCCTCCTGTACCAGTCGGTGAATCCTCTCCACAGGTGCTGCTCCCAGGTTTCCTTTAGTTGCAAGACTGGGCAAGGAGTTTTCCTGAATTAGCTGTTGCAGCACCCATCGTCTGGTTAAACAATGTAAAGTGTTAATGGTGAGAGAGCAGTTTTAAGAGAAAAAGATGGCTTTTCATGTGCATAAATCAAACCTTTCCAATATTTCTACTCTCTGAACTATACTCTAGCTAGGTAATGAGTGAGTAAACAACCATCTGAACACTTGCCATGCTATAAACTATGACACGATCATCGCACTCCCAACACAGCTGCACCAAGTTTGCTCGCTCCAAGTGATCACAACTACTTACACAGCATTACAAAATAAACCAGAAGGAAACAGCAAACTTGTGAAAGAGTGCAAGCAGCATGTGCATGAAATTTCTAACTCGCTCCTCTTTCAAAGTCTTGCACAGCACTAAAATTAAGGAGCCAAAGCAAGATAGAAAGAAGTGATTTAATAAAAAATTAACTCTGCTGAGTATCTTTTACATCTGTAAAAGATACTAAGCAGTACTGCACACTGCAATTCAAACTGGTTTCTGTACACCAGCAGCAGTAGCAAAGCCCAAAAGGCTTGTGGTTTCAAGGGCTATAGGTATAAACAAAACAAATGTTTCTGCTGATGATTACACATACTTGAATTCATATATCTGAGATAAGCATAGATTCCTATGGTTCTGGTTTTTTTATTTTACTTTGGACAAAATTTTAGTGGTATTTTTAGAGGCAACCTCAATGCTGCATCTGCAGCCCCAGCACAAAAGGGTTCTACAAAAACAGATTATAGATGTGTAAATTTCCACAGAGCAGCCCATGTCAATGGAATTGCTATGGTCCGGTGTGGAATGCTCTGGAGAGACAGACATCCTCTGGTGCACAACACAGACTGGCTCACATCAGTTCCAAAACCAATTAATTGCTACTTTCAAAGGTGTCAAAATTTAACTCTAAGTTAAAAGAAATCAATAACCAAAATAAAAGAAATTAACTTTTTTGAAAGAGAGAATTCTATTTTGCAAGCCATATGTAAACTTATTTATCTACATATATACAGGTATATAAAAAATATGTAAGTTAACTATGTATTAAAAAAAATTGTTAACTCATCTGCTTTTTCTCTTATTTGAACACATGCACAATATGCTTGTTCACTTGTGGGTTTTATCTACATTGTATCTTTTTCACTCAGTTATCAAAAAAGAACAAAGTATTGGAAGACAAGATTAAAGATAATTTATAAGAATGCAATTTTAAACTGACTGTTTCTCAGCAACACTTTCTTCCTACACACCATTTGCTCTAAATAAAGATGTACAGCTAAGGAAACCATGCTCTGTTGTATAACAGTATTTTATGAAATGTGGTAATTTCGAAGAGTTAACTTTTAATTTTTAAAAATATCTTCGATCCAAACATCACCTTTTGTATGTTTTTTGTTTCAGTCCACAGCTATACAAGAAATAGAAAACTCAAAAATAGTCTAGGCAAAAAAAACTGAATAAGCATATCACTCTTAAAATATATATATATTATTTAACACTAACATCTGAGTAAAACCATAAAGACAAAATTTTTGAACTCTATAATTATTTCAGTTTCTTAGAACAAGCATGCTTTATAAGCCAAGGAAATGTGAAAAATTACACATGCAGGAGAGAGTGAAAAAATGCAGACTTCATTATCTTTGTGGCTACAGCATCAAAAAACGCATAAAATTAAATTAGAGCTACTTTCTAGGCAGTGCAATCACAACCTCAGAAGATTTAAAATATATTTCTGTAATCTCTTGAATACCATGGTATTATATTTCTTTTTTTTTTTTTTTTGGTCTTCTTCTGTTTCCTGCATTAATTTACTCCCATTAATTTGGAGTCACTTTCAGTTTTGCATGTTACTATTGCTCTTACAATTCCTGGAATGACTCCAAACAAAGGATTGCTAAGTGATAAATGCACAATCAATAGATATACTGACTGTATATGCACAAGATATATTTGAAACCTCAAAATAAAAAGCAGGAGATCATCTGCCAAAATGAATGACAGGTATTTGACATCTTCAGTCATGTATCTCCCATACATAAGACAAAACAATTTGGTTATGTTTTACTGAATTTTATTCACAGCCCCATTATAGGTTTTTGCATCTTCTGCCTGAGATTTAATACCTTGGGTGAATAGGAAACCCAAAATTAATCATTATGCTGATGCAGAGAAGTATTTCTGCAAATCTTATTTACTAACATGTATCAGTCAGGGTCAGCATATTCAAATCCAAGCCAAACATTTGTGCAATCACCCTCAAATACACTTTTCTGATGTAGGCAAGTAAGAGAAAGAAAAACAAATTATGACACTATCAAATACTCCTAATTTAGATTTGCATGGAAATTATAGTCAGAATTCTCATATAGTCAGTAAGTTTTATGTTCTTTATAGAGTATTTATAAAGTCCCTATTACGGTATCAACTTTACAGCTGCCCTAATGCTGGACATGTTAAACACAACCACTGCAAACTGCTTCCTAATGTGATACATTTAAATCTCTTTAGGGCTGTCTATAAAAGGTTGACCTAGCTTTTTATTTGGAGCAATGGATCTATGCTTCACTTGGCTCTGCTACAAGCATTTTATGGTCGGTCATGACTGAGATGGTTAGCTTTGTGAACCTGAGTAACTCTGGAGTTAAGTTTTCCAAACATGTGATCTGTTATTTTAATATCCAGTAGATGTGACTGAATGACTTCGTTCAAGTTAGAAATTATAAAAATAAATTCACCAAACCAATAAGACCAGTATTGAAATGGAAAAGAACCCAGGTTTATTTACAAAGGTTGGCTTTAACAGAATCTTCACTTTCTGAAATGTAGACAAACAATACAGTAGTAAATCTGAGGGAAAGGAGAAACCTACAGTACTCAAAAAGTTAAAATTGATGGAATCAGAATTTTCACATTGAGGATTTCAGGTGCTGCAAGACATGATAAATCTCTAAGGAAATATATCCCCCCTCCAAAGTTTACTTTAAAAGTGTGCAGCAGAAAAAGTACACATGATTTCAATTCTAAGTGTAGAATATAGACAAGTAGCTTCAAAAGCCAAAGCACAGTATTTTGCAAAGACTGGTTCAAAGAATCTGATATATTTCTAGTTATCCTCCTGCATCTATGATTCTCCTTAACCGAAGAACAGGAAATTAAAAAACCCTAGGAAAATTGTTTCAGGAGTCAATAGAAGGCAAAGGAAACCCACCTATGAATCCATGTTTCTGGACTCTTTGGAAACTTGGTTAATGCCAGTTTTCCAAGATGCAAATCTTTAAGTGGATTTAAAGTGCCAGACAGTATTAATTCTTTCCTACAAAAGATAAAATAAATCTGTGTGAATAAAAGTAGTAACCTGAAAACAGAACACAAATCCCAATAACAAACTGCATGGCATTTCCCTTGTATCATAACAGAACTTCACTGTCAAACTACAAGAGTTTAAAAACCCTCTAGTGCATTAATCCATTCTACTATACATACATATGTACTATACATATGTGCACAAAGAACTTCATTTCATACAATCTGCTAGCTCTCAAACCTACCCAGAAATGACTGAGTCAGCTACTGTAGGGTTACATATATGAACAAATATCCCTTCTTGAAATTAAGCCCTTAGATCATGTGTACATCCAGAAATACTCTTACATATAGCACCCCTCCACACCTTTAGTTTTGAAATACCGTTCAAGATACAGTGTCAAGGTTGCTGTTGCCTAAATTTATAAGAAAAAGGAAAATATTCTCTGCATGTAGAATGTTTTACAAACTTAACAAAAAGGCTGCAATTGCTCAGTTTACTTAAATGTAAAACAATCTTTGGTTTAAAAAAATTGAAAATTTGACCTAATGAAATTTAATGTTCATCCAACACAACCCTTACAAGAATACTTCCCAAAGACAGAGAAAAATGAAAATCTGTACTTGGCCTTCTCACCTTCTTTGCACAGAATTCCCTACCCCTCACCCTCTTCTTTCTAGCTCTGTAACTCTTATTGCCTGTCCTGAGCATGTTTGTAGACATCACCCCATCACTGGTTACTGCAAGGGCATTAGTCTTCATACCCTATTCTCCAATCTAGTAGGTAGCAGCTTTGAAGTAAAGTTACAGTAAATTTCGAAGTTAGAATCTGCAGAAAGAAAACACACATTTCCCAGAACCTGCAGAAGTCACAACTAAAAACTGAGAGTACAAGAAGCAGAAGCAATTTTGGCATGGGTTTGGGTTTTGGTTTTTCTAATAATTTCTGATTCATCCTAATGATAGGCATGGCACAAGTAAGTGAGGAGCAGATGATCAACTCTCTGAACAAAAAATCACAGTGGGAGGGGAGGAAATATTTTCTGGAAAGATCTGCTATCAAATAAGAAGGCAAAACTCCTCTGCAGTCTGACACAGAAAACATAATGTCATCCTAAAGTTATGGCCCAAGTCTCACAAACAAATTGACATATTTCCTTTCTGTGAGTACATATTTTCTGTCTGAGTCAGTAATTTTTAGTAGGAAACTGACTCCATCTGGTACTTTGGCTTTGTGTTGCTGTAATTGAAACTTACAACCACAGTCAGAAGCTAATGGTTGCAACACTAACAGAGAGCAAATATTATTTAAAATTGAAGCAGAGTAGGGAATGTATAAATCCTTATGCAAGTTTTGCTTCTGATAGCTACTGGAGCACCTGTTTTTATCTCAACCAAGTTCCAGCATGCTTCAGATTCGACGCTTTCAGATGGTTTTTAACAGGCAGTTCAGATATACTGACCAGAAGTGGCAGACTGATCAGACCATTCTGTTCTAATGCACTCAAAATTGGAAAGCAGACAAAATAAACATTCAGGGTCAGCACTGGAGCAGGTGGAACAACTGCTTCGTTACTGCAATGCAAAGGTGACATTTTGGTAAAAATTACTTACCACACAGACACAATGAAAATACAGCTTAGATCAGTGCGATACTTAAAACCAATGCATGTATATTTTTAACACAGATTTAAGATTACCAAGCCACCTACCTCCCAAAACCTGAACTTTCAGTGAAGAAAGTGTTCTTTCTGTATTAAAACATAGACTCTAAGTAAGCAGCTTCACACTTATACGCTCTTAAACTTCCTCTTTTGCAAAGCTGAGGAACAGTACAGACAAGATCCACCTTCACTGCTGTAGTGGAAAAGCTGCTTTTAGCTGTAATGATTCTCAAATGAGAGATTCTCCCATTCACAAAGGACTGGAAGCATTAATATGACTGAAGTGCCATACACTCCCACATAAACCTCTTCTGAGCTCTTTCAGCTAACATCTAACTTGGGATATATAATTTCTAGCTTACTTTCTTGCCATGTGGATCATAGATAATGTTTCAGCCTCAAGGATTATAGCTCCCATAAAAGATAATCTCGAGTAATTTTTACTTGCCTTATGCTAACACCTTTGAAGTCATTTATATCTGAAAGCAAAATGTGACTTTTGAGAGCATCTTGTTACCTAATGTCTTTTCATCAATTGTACATGCCAGGAAGTATAACAGGAAGAACAAAGGCATTTATAAAATTCCTTTACAATCACTTCCATTAACATTTTGGTCATTTTAACTTGCAAGACTTTTACAACTTCTAAAAACACAAGCTAACTGAATTTAGGATTAACAACTGGAGATATCTCTTATGCCATTCAGTATAACAGAGGTTTCTCTCTCAGTTCCTAGGAAGTGACACATCTATTCTGTAGCAAGTCTTCCTCTGCCACATAATAACCTCTTGCTCAGGGTCTCAGGGTTTAGATTATAGTCCCTGCTCTTCTGTCACTTTCCAGTCACTTCTAATTTAAATAAATAAACAACAGATGTATGTGGTAGGAACATTTCAACTGTTCAGAATAGCTACAAAGTCAAGGCAGAGCATCTAGTCCTAGTTGGCCTAGATAACATGTCTAAAGTTCTGTGTTCTCCTGCGCTTCATTAATCAGATACAACTTTCTAAGATTGTCAGCTGAGCTGAAATGCCCACTTGTCTTCCACAACACTATTCAAGTCTTCTGGCACGCCTCTGCCAAGTCCTGCATCCCTTCCTAGGAGGGGATTTCCTTTTCTCTTTCTTCCTATATCTTCAAGTTCAGTGCTACTGAGACAACCACTATCTCTGAAGCTTTCAGTAGAATTCAACATATGAAAAAGAGATTATCCCAGCCTACAATGGAAAAGTCAATAAATTATAAGAATGTGTGCAGGGCTGCTATTCAGTAAACAACTATAACATTTCTTAATTTTTAGGCTACTTAGGATTCTATAATGCTTTTTTGCCCCTCAAAGTAAAGCAGTGAATTAGTGTATGTAGAACGCAAGATGAACCTGGCATGACAAACACTGTCTGAGCAACAAGAAACCAATGATGCCACAACAGATCCATCATGTTCTGCAAGCAGAGTGCAAGTCTCATACAATTAGTTCTCAGCCTGGACTACCTCAGGATAAGGATTTACACCAGCATCTGTACAGAACACAATCAGTCCTCTACTCTGTGACTTATAACACCACACATCTGGCTAGCTTGATCTGTAATTTCAAAGAGAAGCTGAAATATATGTCAACATAACAAAAGTGCCTCCCCTTCAAAAGAGCAAATCCCCAGCAGAAGCCTAGAACAACGAAGGGTCAGATTCAGCAAAGCAGTTCCGCTGCTAGAATGGGCTCGCTGGTAACCTCCACAGACACTGACTGGCTTGTGTAACAAGATCTTTCTGGATGCTAAACAGAGCTTCAAAGACAAACTGACTGGTAGATCACTAGTCAACAATTCAGGGAGTAAGGCCCACTTCTGTAGTAATTTGTATGTTTTGGTAAATTATAAACATCAGGAAAGAGAAAACAATCCTCATCCATATTCTTTAGCATTTTTAATTCCACTTTCAACTTTGAACTACTTTCCTCATGCACATAAAAGTTAACACTTTCAGTTGTCAGGCACAAAAAAGCCTGACTGATAAGGATGAACGCATGTGCAGTAAAAAACATTCCACAAAACAAAAATCAATTATAAGTACCATAAAATGAGATTACTGTAGCAGCTCTTGTACTTATACAAGCTCCTAATTCCATTTTAACTTCATAGCTATTAAAGTTCGATATTTTCATGACACTAAACCCATTGCGATCACATTCATCCCCCTTTTTTAGACCTGAGAGACAGAAAGAACACAGCAGAATCCTTCAGAACTGCATCAGCAGTGAAAGAAGAAAAAAGAAAAAGCTGAATTTGTCATAACTAGGGCAGACAAACAGACGCAGCATGAGAAGTGCACCGTAATACAGAAGTCCTGTTCTCCATTAATGCACTCCTAGAGACCATCACAGTTTTGTCAGCCCTCCACCCTCCTGGAACTATAGCTCTTATAGACTGCCTCCAGTCGTACCTTGGCAGCAGAAAGAGAACATTCCTCCAACTCTGAAATTTACAAAACAGCTGTAAGATTACAAAATTGTAAGGAATGGTTGTTTCTGCACCTCCTGAAGAGCAAGGAGGTAAATTCCTGCTCCTTCTCCATTATGACTCCTGGACAAGTTCTGAAGGTTGACCAATGATGAAGCTATGCTAAACTCAACAGGTACAAGAAGGTAGAGGGGAGGGGGGAAATGTGTTTGAAAAAAAGGGTAGACACCTTCTCCCCCTGTCTTGCAGTGTATCTACTGAGCATGATAGCCTGCACTGGTAGTGGCAGCAAACGGAACTGGAATCTCAAAAGAACTCAAAGAGAGGTAAAAATGAGAACAGTGAATACACACAGCAGACATCAGCTGAGCACTACCCTCATTAACTGCAGGAGGAAAGAGGAATGGTAGTTCCGTGGGTCTTACACACCCTGAAAATGTGGTGCAAAGATGCCATCAATATGCAGTACTGTAATCATCAGCCTTTGATTAAAAAAAACACAACCAAAAAAAAAAAAAAAACACCAAAAAAAACCCAAAGAACAAACAAACAACCCCCCCCCCGTCAAAAAAAAAAAAACACAAACAAACCTCAACTGAACAAAAACCCCCGAACAAACAAACCAAGAGCAAAAAAGGGCAGTCTCAAACTATCTGCAACATATAGGAAAGAAGAGATTTTTAACATTCCTTCAAGCACTTCTTAGTTGACAAGTTCTTGCTGCGTCACTAACAACCACTTGAAACAAAGCTTTCAGCTGACTCATGTAAGACCTGGGCCTTTCGATGGCATTTTCTGAGTGCAACATACCTCACATTCCAAGCTGTGGTGAAGTCGGGGTTCAGCAGTAGCAGGGTACACGTGATATCTATCAGCTCTAAAACGATGGAACAAGAGATATTAGGATTAGCAATGATTTGCACACAGCGCTGATCTCTCTGCAGACCCTTACTCCCTCTCATTCCTCAAAGTCCTTCTGCTGTGGGCTGCTGTAGCTCTGTAAAATATTGCTCTTATTCCAGAAATGAGAGAGCATTAATTATTAATAGTTAATTTAAGAGGGAGCAAGATCTGCCATATTGTCCCTTTTCATTATTTAAAATAATGAACTGAGTATGCCCTGAACAAGGAAAAATCATAATATAAAATCCTTGAGTATTCAGTGATTTTAACCACACACACTATATACAAGAAGCAGAGAATTCTTCAAATAAAATCCAAAGATTTTTAAATACTACAGAAAATAAAAATATAACCTACTATTTTAGAACAAGTCTGAGCTGCAGATGGCTGCCATATATCATACTGTTACAAAAAATAGATATACTATAAAAAACCTGTAGCTAAAAAATGAAACACCACAGCTATGAATGAGGATTACAAAAGTACTCCCTATTAAACTGTACAGAAAACACTTTAAATACATTGTGAAGTGCCTCAGACTGAAGTTTCAAGACTAATTCAATAAAAAACCCAAAGCAAAACCAAAAACATTTGCTTGCATCCCTGCATTTAAGCACTGTATATCACAGATTTATGTATTACACTTATTTTTAATTATGTCATAAAAACTGAATGTGACTATACAATCTTTTATTGTAAATTAAATTTGGCTACGTCCTCTCCTAATCACCCTGAATTTAGCATACTAATTAGATCATACTTCAGGTGATTTCCAGCAAATAAGAGGTACTTCATTCCTTGAAGGAAAAAGAAAAGGATGGTATCTCATGGAAACAGATCTCTGGTTAGTGCAGTCAATATGACTGCAAAATGAATGAACTGTTAAGAAATTCCACAGTAACAATACACAAATTAATTCAAAACACGAAGGGACTTGGCTTGAGGTATCTTTGAAACAAGAGTCAATACCTAAGTAGGCTGAAAAGTGAAATACCTTCATATATTACCGTGTGTCTGATTGATGATTTATGTCCAACAAAGAAATTTTGTGTTTTCCATTATGTTCTTCATTATGAGGAACATGCTAAGCCACCATATAATGCAAGAGGTAATGGGGGTTGTGGTGGGGAATTCTTTGGTGTACTGTTGACTTTGCACTAAGCTGTAATGTTTTAAAAAGTTTCTCAAGGAAAGAACTTAACTTTCTATTGTCACAAGTTAAATCTCTCTTTGCTGCCAAGGAATAAATATTTTTCATACACACAAAGCTTCTTTCTAATTTGCTGTCTGAATGTACAAATAATATTCCTTTGTGTATCCAATTCCTGAACCAGCAAAGTATTTCAACACCCATTTAATTTTATGCAGCTGACTATCCCAATTCAAATAACCAGGATTACTCACATACACAAAATCAAACATACATAAAATTAAACATCTGCTAAGTGTTTTGTGGCTACTGTTTCAATATTACATTCAGAAATCAGTTTTGAACATTTACAAAAACATAATTTTTATAAGGAGGTAAAGTTAAAATTGTGAGCTGTGATTGTTTTATGTACATTTTCCATTTTACCTGCAACAATGGTTTTAGCAATTATTAGGTACTAGCACTGCATGTGTTACAGGCACATCAAGCAATAGTTTATTATAGCCTATTTCAGTTTTTTGAATACTTCTCAGAAATGTCTTTCAAAGTCTACTTAGAATAACACAGCTTGTTTATACATGATTTCCAGTTAATATGACCATTCTGGTAATCTCAAAGGTCTGTAACAGCACCCAATCAAGTCCAACTTAAACAGAACTTGTTTGCATTTTGTCTATTTTCCCATCACAGAGGTTCACTTCATCTTGAATATTATCAAAGGAAAGATGCGGATAAAAGGAAAATCTCCAAGTAGAACCCAGTTCTTTCATATCAATATTCTTTGATGTAACAGATGAAGATTTATGAAGTGCAGATTCTGAGCCAGAGATGTGAAATGACACCATTTAGTAACCTCTATGCCATTTTTCAATAGAAAAATGGTCCAATTTATTAAACTCTGAGCCCCTTTTTATTAGGAAATCTTATGATAGATCTTGTACACAATGACAGTACTTGCCTACTATTCCCTGTGTCAGCAACAAAACCCAGCATCTTTTATTTAAATTTAAAATTACTTTCTATTAGATTTCTTTCTACTAGACATTTCAGGCAATCTATTGCATTATAGGTGCTCACACTGAACACATCCTTTTGCATATTATGGTATCCATAACTGCAAAAGGACAAATAAAACAATATGGTTTTAGCACACCTTTAAATATGGCTGTAACCAGTTTTTTAGATATTCGGTGAGTAGTTTGTAACATATATAGTATGCATGCATAAATTTAAAAAATATAGGAGAAAAGATAAAAACATATTGTAAAATTGGGATTTCTGAACTCAAATATAGCAGGGGGAGCAGTCATGACTCTGGATTCCAAGAATCCAGAAGAAACTATAAGTAAACATCTGTGTCACTAACCTATCAATGAATTACTATAAAGCACCTCCTTCTTCCAGGATCCTGTCAGAAAAAATACCAGACACTTGAATCAGCACCCTGATGTTCTCCTCTGTTCTATTTAAATGGTTTACAGTGACTCAAAACAGAAGAGGTGAGTAGAGACTACACCTGCAATCACCACTTATAACAAGCTTCAATAGAATATACAACTGAGTTTTGAAGAAGTAATAAACAAATCTATTTCTTTACTAGATGCAAAAGAAAACAACTACCCTGACAAATTCCAGGCATGCACCTTCATCTACAAAAGCAATCTGTTGCAAAATCCTTGAGAATACTTAAGAGAATACCGTAACATCTCTTGACAGAATATACATACTTATAACACCTTAGAGATGAGTCTCTAAGCCCACCTGGGAAAGACTTCCGCCTTAATTCTCTCCACCACTGCAGTTCAGTTTCTGCTCAAGCCTTTTATCAAATGTGAAACTCAATTATGTTAAAACATACTAAACTCCTTTACAAATAGGGTTCTAACATGAAGGACCTGACTGTGTTTTACAGCGGTTACAGAAAACCTCAGCAGACATGAAAATGCTGTAGATACCTCTTCTCACATGTAAATGAAGAGACAAAACAGAATCGAGTTTCACTTTCGAAATAAAGCCAAGCAGGCACTAGTTTAAAATGCATGCTACTGCAGTAATCACTGACATAGTTTTCTGTGCATTTTGAGAGGAAGGGTTGTGCACGAAGGTTGTTCCCTTCACCTGTGAGGGAAGCAGAGGCCTGCAAACACCATCCCTGTGGCATCAGCAGGTGTGACGGCATCTCAACAAAGCACCTGCACAGGTGTGACTGGAGCAGGGCACCAGCACACAGGTAATGGCTACTAGCTGTCTTCAGACACCCAAAACCGTGACATAAATGTCAATGCTTGTACTTTGGCTTGAAACAAAAAGTTTTTCTCTGTGTGGAAATTTCAATGTTTAGACCTTACAATAACACTTGAGACCAAAACGAAGTTTCCCTGCTGAAGATCTGTAGCATAATAACAATATACATCACAAACTCCTACCTCAGATCTCCAAAAGCACTGCAATGAGAACCATTGGTGTTGCTAAGATTGCTAGTAGCTTCAACTCTTTAAATGCTAAAGTTTGTATTTAGTTATGTGTCAGTCAATATTAATTATATTCCCTGTATTAAAGTTCAGTTTATTGAATTTTGTAATCATCTGCATTACAAATTTCAAATCTGGAATGTCACAAACACCAGTTTCTATGAGAACTGAATAAATCAGCAGCTGGTTGGTGGCAGTTGATCAAAACCTGGTCTTAATAGGTCCAACCACAAACCATAAAGACCAAGAAGAAATGGAAGTTACCTATGTTAGCAATACGTACCCCTAGGAAGAATCTGTAATTTTAAAGATGTCTGTAATGAGAAAAAACATTCAAGAAAGTAAATTATGAATAAATTAAAAAGTAAAGGGCAATGTAAAATTTATAAAGTCCACATAATGACAGGTCATCAGCCCTCTAGGAGGAATGTGGGAAACACAATGACACAAACATACACAATCTGTTAGGCAAAAATAAAACACAGTTAATGGGTAAGTCATACCTAGAAATACATGAAAACACTTCACCTTCTTTAAGCTACTCTTCGGAAGGGTAATTAATTATAAGGATCAAGCCAGTGCACTGTTACTCTAATACCACTCAAGGTCTACAGCTAGCACTGGAAGACTCTGCGTGGCCAGGAAAATGGATTCCTTCTTGCCATCATCTGCCTCGCCTGCCATTTCATGCTACTCTTTCCAAAATGCTTGCATTATACATCCATACATAATTTGTAATAAGAAATCAAGGCACGTTTAGCAAATCTAGACCCCACCATCAGGCAGATAAAAGCAGGCAACACTCTCTGCCTTAAGAATCCTCCCACTCCAAGATCCTCTAAAGACCTTGATCTTTCTCTGTATCATCTCCAAAGGCAAAAGAAGCTCAAGTGCACATTTACAGACCTGACCAACACCACCTAACTGTGCCATACTCTACACTTTATTGAGCATCATGCACAGCTGGCTTCATACACTTAAAGTGAAGCAGAATACAGCAATAAAACACTAAAGAAAATTAGGTATCGAAGGAGAAATGCTACTGGCCACACATCATCTCCTGATTTACACAGACCTACTCCAAAACCTTACCAAGCAGTAACACCAAGTAGAACACCATGTTAGTTATGACAAGGTGCTAGAGTCTGCACCAGATGTATGCTAAAATCCCACTATTTAAAACATAATTCTTTAACTCTCTATTTCATAAAGCAGCCAGGGAGATTGGCTTTGCTATAGCTGCAATCAACACAACTGAATGAAGGGTGGCTGTTTGGTATGCTCCAGCAGGGGAAGACAATCCCACACATGTTGAAGCAAAATGGACACAGTCAGTACTTTATGAACAGGTTAGTTATAAGTAAACAGAAAAAAATTATAATATGGTAACAACCCAAAACTGAAACCCAGCTGCATGTGAGATATTAAAGATCTGAACTCTCTGAGTGGTCACAGGGTGCTCTTCAACACAACAGATATCCTGCTTTCTGAGGAATATTAAAAATACCATAGCAGGTAAAAGATACTAGAAAACAGTCTCTAAACAAAACAAAATAAAAAAAACCCGCCAGAAACAAGACACTAGAAGCCCAGCATAAGAACATTCTTTATTCCAACTGCTACTTAGAAGGTACTGTAACAATAAACAAAACACTTGCTTCATAAACTAGTTATTCTTTTTCATTCTTGCTCTGATCAGGACCCCTTATAAGCAGTCAAGTACCTCCTATGTCACACTGTTCATAATTCTTTATTTTGAATTTTTTTAAAGAACATATACAAAAGAATTTTTCATGCAAGTTAAACTAAAAACCAAACCAAAACAAAGAGATGAGAAAGGAAATAAAACTTTACAATTACCAAGCTGTAGGGACTAATAATTTCTGGTATACCTCTGCATCTGAAACACATTGCACTCATTTCTTACAGTAGACATATGCGTCACCACATTTTCCTTTTGACTCAGGAAAGCAGGAGAAAATTCCTTCTGCATCAACTAACGTCATTTCCACAAATAATTCATTCAAGTTGTCTGTCTCTAACCTTTCCAGTTTGGGCAAGAGAGAAAGAATTTTTTTTTTCAAATGAAAATAAACTCGTTTAAGTTAAGATGCACAATCCAAAGCCTCCTCCCCTCAGTAACCAGCATTTTTTCCACAACAAGTTAAACTGGCATTAGGAAGGGTAAATGACCCAGACATAGGCATTGAGCGCACCCTCAGTCAGTTTGGGGATTATGCCACTGAGGGTGGGAGTGATCTACTGGAGGGTAGGAAGGCTCTGCAGGGGGATCTGGACAAGCTGGATCGATGAGCCAAGGCCACTTGTATGAGGTTCTGACTGGTCCTGCCCCTGGGTCACAGCAACGCCATGCAATACCCAGGCTTGTGGGAAAGATGCTTGGTGGAAAAGGACCCAGGGGTGCTGGCCAGAGCCAGCTGAACACGAGCCAGCAACGTCCCCAGGTGGACAAGAAGGTCAAGGGCATCCTGGCTTGGATCACAATAGTGTGGCCAGGAGGATCACATCAGTGACCATCTCCATGTACTCACTGAGACATCAAGGTGCTGCAGTGAGCCCAGAGAAGGGCAACTGGGGCACAAGTCTTATAAAGAGGAGCTGAGGGAGCTGGAGGTGTTTAGCCTGGAGAAAAGGGGGCTTGGGAGAACCTTACTGTTCTCCAAAACTACATATAAAGGAGACTGCAGCCAGGTGAGTGTCATTCTCTCTTCACAGGTAACAAACAACACGATGAGAGAAAACGGCATCAGAAACCAGGACAGGTTTAGGTTGGATATGAGGAAAAATTTCCTCACTGAAAGCATTGCCAGAATTCAAACAGGTTATCCAGGAAATGGCATAGTCATCATCCCTAGAGGTATTTTGGAAGGCATGTAAACACAGTACTTAGGAACATGGTTTAGTGCTGGACTTTATGGGTGGACTTGGATCTTAAACCTCTCTTCCAAACTAAATTATTTTACAATAAATAAAAAATGTGCACTAAAGGTCACATAATATACTCTTCTCCAACTCAGAACTTACCATCCTTGTTCAGCCACTGTTTTCTCTGTCTGTAGAGGAGAAGTTTATTGTGGACATACGGCAAAAGAAACTTCACACACCAGCTCTCCACACCAAGCTTGTTTTCTACCAGGACAATAGGGCTCCGGTTATATCTGGCTTCAGGGCAGGGTATTAATCCAATTTCATCTCTTAAAAAACAGAGAGAAATATAATTAAGCTTATTTCTAGCAGGTGACAATTATTTTTCTCAATACAGAAATGCAATGGTTAGCAATGCTTCCCAACCAAACATTCCATCATCTTTTTTTCCTTGTCTTTGCTGAAACCTGTAATTTGAATAGTTTTATTTGATTTTCACAAAGATCCTAAATTATGAAAGCCCCATTTTTTCTGTTTTTAGACTATCATCCAAGCAGCTTAACTCTGAGGAATCAAGACGAGCACTCCTGGTTTTGTAATAAATATGTGACAGAGCTGTAACTGCTGCTTCAGCAAGAGAAACAGAACATGCTAACTAGTACAGGCACCTGACTGACCAAAAGCTACCCAGGTGTGCCCAGCAGCAGCGTGACCGGGGATCTGACACCAGGGATCACACAGAAGAATATGCTCACTTCCCTATGTCCCATTTTTCATTGTCCTGTGCAAGGCAGCATGATCAATAGGGGGAAGATTTGAGACACAGAGGCCAGTCTGATTAGATGACAACTCTGTAGGAGAAATGTAAGCCTTTAAAATAACAGTGACAAACACGAGCATTTGTACCAGCAAACAAAGCAGAAGAGACTCAGCTATTCAGTTTCAATGGGCCGTACCATATTTTACTTTTTGTCAGGTTTTTCTAGCATGCTGAATAGCAGCTTTGGCAGCTTCTTAGAAATAAACACAGCTCATCAAGGATTCACATTTGTTTAGGCATAAAGCAACATCAATTATGCATCATTTCTCCACCAACTCCCCCATTCAATAGAAAAAATTGTTGCTAAAGAGGGAAATCCTCAGATCTCATGCAGGAACAAAAAAGATTTCTTGTGATGTCAGAAAACAAATTCTCCATCTTAAGTCTTCTTAATACAAGATTTACAGATACAGAGCAAGTGTCAGCTCCTAAACCTCAACTCAATTATCTTAAATAAAATTTATTACTTGGTACTCTGAGTGTGCTGATTTAGTTCTGTGTCCTCACTGGACTATTATTGAGGTAATCAAAAGTGACACAGTGTGCTTGTTTAAGAATGTATCTGCCTATTCAGAAAACCGATCTGATCTTCCATACATCACAACATATATCACAAGCCACAAAAAACACAGGTAAGGTGAATTCAAGGTAAAACACTTGCAAATCACATGGCTCTGTCTCCAAACACGCACTCAGGTCCCTTTACTTCCCCAGCCAGCTGAGAAGAGAGAGAAGAAAAAAGCATTCTCCTACCCCACTAAAACCAAGAAATGGGTATCAAAGCAAGATCCTTATCTGTGCTGCTCTATTTAACACAAGCTAAGCTGTTCAAGAAGCAAGATTAAACCTAAAATGACATTCCAGTCTGCTTCTTTCAACACAGTATCTTAATAGCCTGAAGTTTGTATGTATCACTGGGTCTTTCTTTTATGAATACTAAAAGTCCTTGGTAAAACGTTGCCTGGCCTTGCATACAGGGACATTAAAGTCTCCAAAAGCAAGGAAGATGCAATAAGGCACTACTTGTCTAATTAACTCTGCGAATTACCATAAGAACTTACCAGCTGTAACTCACAAACAGTATACCAAAGGTAAACAGCAAGGAGAGAAAAAAAACCCACAAAACAAACATCCACACCTTTACTTATTACCAAATGCAAGAAGTCTGACTTGGGTGAGCTAAGTTTCACAATACTGCTTTGAACATGCCAAAATGACACACAGACACAGTTTGCACAAAGGTGACAAGTGGGCAGGTGTAAAAGCAGCCATTGACAAGGGTCAATAAATGATGGAAAAGAGGTGAGTATGGGACAAAAGCATGGGAAGTCTACAGCAACATCATGCATGCAGCAGATTCCTTATTTTCAGTGAAGTTATGCAGTTCCCATGTAAAATAATTCAAACCTGGATCTGTAACACATTGAATTCAGGATAGCACCTTTCAGGAACTGCAGCTGGCCAGCAGCAGACGATAAGATGCAGATGCACGAAAAGACCCGGCCAGCACAGCTACAGCCTGTTGCTCCTGAGGAACAAAGGCAGCACAGCAAGGGCCCACAGCCTACACAGGCCTGAAGAGTCCCATTTCAAGTAGTTTCAACCACTTCAGAAACCTAGAGACATGACTGTCACTTTTTCTACTCTGAGGGATAAAGTAGCAGCAGCTTGTGCTTTTTCACTTGCAGCATGTCACAGTGCATCAGTCTCACCACACACAACTCTTGCAGCCTACTTTCATCTCTGAGATTGCATCTCTGAAAGGAAATTGCAATAGCAGCAAATTCTTAAGAAACATCATCTCTAAGTTTGCTACCAATAAAGCATTCTGGCAGAGGAGTGGGAACTATGAAAAAATCAGAACATTCATTCATAAATACTGGCCCTTTACAGCACATTCTGCTTCACATCCTAAAAATGAAGCTTCAAGGCAAAACGCAGCCTTTTTTTAAACAGCGTCCATATGCTGCATTTTAAAACGTGGCCGCCCACCCAAATTGCTTACTACTTTTAGAGAAACATGAGGGTATTCACTGTAATCTTCTCTTGTTAAGCAAAGGGATAAATTAGGTGACATAAAATTTTCCTATTCAATTGTTTAGTTTATCACTTTCTGGAACAGATTAATAGGTCACTACCTCAGAGACTGCAGTTTCCAGCTGACACAAATACACCTCACTTAAATTAGGAAGTTGTTATTCATTGTGTGCTACCTTATTTGCCGTAACCAACACGGAGCTTGCATATAGGTTAAAAGCTATTTCCCTAGTTTGTGTCTTAAAGGCTGGGGAAATACATTCTGGGAAAGAGAAGTATGGGAGACACTTAAAACAGGGTCTCAAGGCTGACCAACAACACTGAAAAACAAAACAGACCATCTGCCCCCCAGACTTCTGGATAAATCTGATTCTCACAACCAATTACTGCGGTTTGCATTTTCATAGTCATTCTGTCTTCCTCAAAACAACACACAATGAAATGACTAGTACTTCTACCAAGAGATATGGATTTGAAGGTGGGATTCACCACACTGCTCTGTTTATGCAAAGGTGCAATTCAGGAGGCTTCCATCCTGAGTTTTGTTCCCACCAGCGCCAGAGCTCTGTTCCCGGCAGACAGAGAATCCGCTGCCGGCTGCGGGGCTCGGCAGGGCCGGCTCACCCGCGGGCAGGCTCAGCCCCAGCCCGACTGCGCGATGAGTTTAACGCTGCCAAACACCGAGTTCAGAGAGAGGTCACTAGCAACTTTTCTTTGAAAATATATCTATCGTTTCCACACCGCGGAGCCCTCGCTGGTTCCCATGACGCGGTGCGTTTTACCGGCGGGGCGCTTGTGGCCGCTGGGCTGCGGCCGCGGCCGGACCGGTCTCCAGGCTCAGGCTCCCGGAGCGAGCCAGGAGAAGCCGCGGCGACAGGAGAGCACCGAGGACAGGGACACGGCGCCCTGCCCCACGGAGGCACCGTGCCACCGCAGCCGCCCGGAGCCGGCCCTCCCGCTCGGACGAGACCCGGCCGGTCCCTGCGGCCGCTCCCGGCGTGACCTTGGGCCCGGGCCCGGCCCCAGCCCCGGCCGGCCCCGCCGGGACCCGCGCCCCGCCCGCCGGCGGCCGCGGAGCGCGCACGGGCCGGAGCGCGGGCAGCGCTCCCTCCGCGCCACCCGGCCGCGGCCGCACTCACATGTGTGGGTTCCGCTGGAAGGCGTTGCGGATGTCCTTCACGACCCGCTGCACCAGCACCGCCACCTCCTCCGGCGACTCGGCCATGTTCCCGCAGGCGGCGACGGGAGCGCTTCCGGGGCAGCGCGGCCGCGGCGGGCGCGGGGCGGTGCCGGGGCGCGGCCGGCGGGGCCAGGCGGGAGCGGCGCCCGCTCCTTCTGGCGCGGGGTTATCGCTCCCTGCGATTGTTGTGTCGGCAGTCGGGTAGGCCGCGTAGCTTTAAAAGATAAGCATTGTGTGCATAGCTTCTTTTGACTCCCCGGAGATATGGGAGCGCTGGTCTTCAAGGCGGAATGCGCAGAGGCGATTCTAATTCTGGACCGTAACTTATGTATTTGCTTGTCATTAGAAATTAATATAATTACAAAGCATTAACCGTGCGTAGTTGATTTGTCTCTTAATTTGAAAGCTTGCAATGTCATCATAATCTGCTTCATGATTGCCTTCCCCCCCCCCCCCCGAGGCCTGGTAGACCCTTCCATATATTCTCCTTAAAAATACAAAATAATAGTAATGAAATAGCCTATGGGACATTTTATAGGGCCTTCTTAATAGCCCATAGGTTAAGTGGAAGAATTTGGACTAAATAATGCTGGCTTCAGAGAATTGTGTTACATGTCTGTGCTGTTCCAGGTTTTCATGCGCTTCCTAGAATGTATAGGCACTCTTTTTATGATATGTGGTGTCTAAAATTGTTGAAGCAAGCTGATACATTCTGGATATCAAATAAGCAAGAATACAAATATGAGGAAAGGTGTTGAAACACTTGATGAATATTGGGAGGTATTTTTAGCTGAAAAATACAAGCTGTTTTTCCAAAATACCTTAGGTTTCTGGGTTCAGCATAACCCTGAATTTTTGATTTATTTGCCTATTTGTCTTACTGGAAAGGACTAAGTTTTATGTAATGGACAGTATACCTTTTCTGACTCATTGCCTTCTCACTTTGTCCTGTGCAATTTGTTTGTGTACAGGTTTGAATCACATTTGTGAAAAGCACATAATTGAAGTTCAGTCTAGGAATACAGTGACTGAAATAGTTCTAGCTATGAGGTTTGTTTGGGTTGGGTTTTTTGTTGTTGTAATTCTGTTAAGAGGTTTTGGTGAATTAGACCTAAATGAAACAACTTTCAGATGTCATTAATCATGACAAAAATACTCTCTGGATTAAAAGTCTAATTTTTGTGCTTGTAATGGGTTGGGGTTTTGGTGGGTTTTTTTGGTTTTAATATTGAGTACAATTCAAATCAACTATAACAATGCAAAGTTCTTAAAGTACTGAAAATTGACACAAAACTACTAATGTACTAAAAAGTTGCAAAAGTAGTTATTTAGAATTGTGCAATCAACTGACAATATACCGTATGACTTCATGCATACCTTTTGAAGAGGACTGAATATTAAATTGCTATTCTTATTTAAATGTCATAATAAAATTTATTTAATTTGTACATCTGAGCAATTATATACATTGTCAAAGCTTGTCATGTGGGCATTGGTGTTACTATTGCACATGGTACTTTATTGTAGCTTTATGCAGTGATTATTGAATTGTCAGCCAAGAATGCTTACTTGCTGTAATTTTGGGGAAATGATAATTTATTTCAGAAAACACTCTTCTGGTATATTTGACATAGGGCATAAACTGTGGAAAATACACTGGAGTTAAATAGTCAGGAATTATGTCTCTGTCACACACAGAAAACACATTTCCCTGAATTATCCATTCCCATGTGATCTGGGGCAGTCTTAGAAGTGTTGGAAACTATGTGCTTAAGGACTTCTTCTCTCATGGGTACAGAATAGTATGTCGTTCTAACTATCTAAAGTGACATAACCAACTCCTAGTACATTAAAATTGCCTTAATAAATGCCTAAAAGGTTAAAACCTTGCAATTCAGACCCAATTCATCAGGTATGAAATGTAGTTGTTGATTTGTTCATAGCCACCTCTGCAAAACGTGTAATAATCTTGGCTTGTTTCTATACCCCTCAACCATTTTAATTTGTTACAGCTTTATGGACAAGTCCAGCTGAGTTTAATACAATTGATTTCAGTATTACATTTTTTGTGAAAATATTCAGCTGGTTCTAGTTGTCCCTCCTTTGTGGGGGTGGAAACAAGTGCATGGGGAAATGGGCACATCAGTCTCAGTGATTTCCCATGGCCTAATATTTTTCTAAGCAGATCACATTGTATGGCCAACACGAGTGAAAGTGCTTCACCACTGTCCTTGCTTTTCTATTTATTACAAAGGTTGTTTGAAATTTTGACAGCCATGGCACAAATGCAGGAGGCCACAGCACATTTTTTTCATATAATGAAAAGCACGAGTCTTCAGATTTTTCAGTGATGGTTCTTTCACATCAGAGAATGTGGTGGGTGTGTGTATGGTTTTATACTCGGTTGTGCACATGTTTGGTGGTGGGGTTGCTGTTTCAGACAGGTGCACCCGCGTGGCTGAGGTAGCAGTACTTTGGTTCAGGCCTGGCTGCAATCAGCCCCGGTGTGCAAACTCTGACAGCTTGTGGGAAGTCTCATCTTACTGGGGACTAATGCCCTGAGCCAGAAGTGCAGTACCTTGTCTGGTGTGGAACTGGGTGGAGTGAAGCACTGCCACACTTTTATACCTGCAGCACGCCAAGGGGGTGTTTGACTGCAAGGCTGTCACTTCTCATTACAAGTGTCTGCCGTCACCAGAGCCCACTGGGCTCTCTCGGGCAGGGAACCTCTCGAGAGTGACAGAATGCTTTACCAGTGTTTGATGTCTACAGTGAGGGATGATGTAAAAAGGCCTAAAAGTAGTGTAGACAAGCCAATTATTTGTCATGCAGTAAGTACTAGGCGGTATGACTGCTTTTCAGTTATTGTTTAATATCATATTTGGTTAACTGCACAACATTGACTCAGAGTTATGGAATCATTGTGGTTGGAAAAGATGTTCAAAATCACTGAGTCCAACCTCTGACCAAACACCACCATGTCAAATAAACCATAGCACTAAGTGCCATATCCTGCAGGAGTCATTTCTTGAACTCCTCCAGGAATGGTGACTCCATCACCTCCATGGGCAGTCCATTCCAATGTTTCAGCATTACTGCGGTGAAGAAATTCTTCCTGGTATCCAACCTGACCCTCCCTGGGATGCTGCTTTAAGGCCATTTCTTCTCAAGCTGTTGCTTGGGAGAAGAGACCAAGCCCCTACCTGGCTACACGCTCCTTTCAGGCAGCTGTAGAGAGCAATGCGATGTCCCCTTGAGCCTCCTTTTCTCCAGCCTAAACACCCCCAGCTCCCTCAGCTGCTCCTCACAGAAATTCTGCTCCACACCCTTCCCCAACTCCATTGCCCTTCTCTGGGCACACTCCAGCCCCTCAATGCCCTTCCTGAGCTGAGGGGCCCAGAGCTGGGCCCAGGACTTGAGGTGTGGCTGCAGCAGGACAGGGAGAGCTGACTGCTCTGGGCGCTTGTCCTGCAACTCTGTTACAGCGGCGTTCAGACACGGTCAGGTACTTCTGGCTTTGCTCCAAGGAAGCTCCAAGGTCCACCTGAAAAATTCTTTGCATATTGTTATTGCATCAAATTTTGATATCCTAATGTAATGGTTATAATGCAATAAACTATATTTTATAATAAAGGTTGGTCACCAGTGTAGGGTGTGTTGTTCATTATAGGGTCAATAAGCATCAGTGGGCTTGTGGGAACAGCATCATTGACAGACAGTGCAAACATGGTCTGCCAGTGGATGAGAAATAAAAGGAATGGAGGCAAACCTCACTCTAAAATATGCTGCATTTTTTTTTGGATAAAACATTTCTGAGAAACACTTCATATACTTTACGCTTTGGGTATAATGGATGTCCCTTGTGGATATGTTTGTCTGTGTTTCTCCAAATTCTTCACTTCTTATTTAGAAAGAAAATGCAGCTGAGGTTCAAAGAAGGAATAATATCGCAGGCACTGAATTCATCATTCTCTTGAATGGGAAATATGTTAAATTAATAAAAATTCTAAATTTTTTAAGAAATAAATTTTTAATATTGTGAACAAGTTTCCAAGATATTAACTAATGTCAAAATTTTTCTTAGAAACAAACTCTATATTCATTTTCCATAAGACCTGCATGAGACTGGGAGAAGTTCCACACTACTTTTGTATGTATAATATCAAGTAGTTTAAGTACACCTACACAGCCTGAAGAGCAAGGTGGGTTTTAAGCAAGAATTGTTGGTCATACACACTCAAATCAGCAAATCATACATAACCAATTATTGGAAGTCTCACACCTAATTTTTCCTCTCTTTTTCCCCGTTAAAAAAGTAATTTATTTTAATTTTATTAAAATCTCTCTGAAAGGAAGAATAACTGACTTCAATGCTAGATGCACATTGCCTGTCCAGTGTTAGCTAGGACAATGTTGAGATTTCTTTACAATTTCCATATCAGCAAACCCATGTTGAAATTGTCACCCTATATATATGTAGTTTCAGTGTTTCAGTGACTTACAATCATCAGGGAGTGATTCAGAGAAGTAATCAATTTGACTATTTCATTTTCCTTCCTATTGTAGCAGTGTCGGATGATTGTTTTGTAAATGAGCATATTTTTTGTTGTGTTTAGAATATCTTCAATGTTTCTGCTTACTGCTAAATGCCATCTTAGACAACTTTTGAGAATCTGTTCTCATTTCCTAGTGAAGGACAAAGTACAGTCTCAAGAGTTGTTCCTTATATATAAGAGAACTGATTTTATCTATTACAGGATTGCTTTTTATTTACAATAAGAATGGTAGAGAATGAAATTTTGTGACCACTTAATTTCCTCTTGATTTTTATTTACATATTCTAGGTAATTCTTCTTCACAGCAGTCTTGCAACATAAAGGAGTAACAGAATTTTAAGTCCTCCCTCCTTCCCTCTTACAGGGCTGAGATTAAAACTTTAAAAAATATATTGCCTTGATAAAAGAGAACAATTTTGTTTAAGGATAGTGCATGCAAGCCTTAATTAGTTTAGTCAAGCTAGATAATGAAAAAACACTTCTAATCAGCAGAAGGCTCCTGACAATAACAGCTCTGAAGCCTTCAGATCCTGCAACACACAGTCCTGGTATCTGTACTTTAATATGCTGCACATATTATGCACATATTAACATGGATTGCTAAAGAGAATCAGGCACTTTTTTGTTCCTCCACTCTGAAAATGATGAAATCGCATTTTTAGTTACGATGATGTCAAAATACATGTGGAACCATAGGTTGAAGTCTCGCCTTTCCTTTAAGGTCTGGGAAGCAAATAAAGGGAATCCCAGAATATGTTTGTGGTTTCAGTATCTGCAGCTGGTCATACAGTTTTCATCTTTCAATTATATTTTTGTGGAGTTGCTGATGACTGACATTCTGAATATATCTTATTAAGATAAAATATCTTGGAGGTGGTTAATAGGAGAGAGCAGCTGTTGATCTGGAGAAGGTTCAAAGGGCTGCTGGGAAGGAACTCTACTATGTGCTCATTAATGTAGGTAGAGAAGAGTTTTGATAGTTCTAGAAATGTCCTATAGCTGCATACATCTCAACTAGTTTTGTTGCTATGTATTTCAGTATTAGTGTAGTGATCAGGGAACAAATTTGACCTTTTTTATTCTTTAATGCACAAAATACTCAGTGTCAGAAGGAAGGGTTTTTGGCTTGAAGGGAAGGCATGGGTCTTACTTGCCCTCTCTCCAGTGTAATGAGACACAGTTGCAAACATTATATGAATTAAAGGTGGTAGCAGAGAGGGTTGGGAAATAGTATTAAAAATAATACTGTTTTTTAGCCTTTATCCTGAAGAACTCGAAACTGGAGAATGTCTCACTCTGGCTTTCCAAAAATGTGACTTGTACTTTTTTTAACCTTTCTCCTTGCCATGCCTTGGCACTAAGAGACTGAGCTCAAAAGACTAGGATATAAATGAAATTCTTTTCAATGTATTTGATACAAGGAAGTACAGAAGAAGCAACTGTGCCACCTCATTTATTGTAGCACAGAAATTGAAGTGCATGCATCTGTGAGGCCTGTTTGTAGCTTTAACTGACAACACCTGCAACTTCATGTCTTTTAGGTTTAGTTTATTCAGCAAACATAACATTTAAATGTGCATTTTCCATTGAGAAAAAAATTCACTTCAACTAAAGTAGGTAGCTTTTCCTCTTTGTAGAACAGACTAAAGATACATTCACTCTGTGAATAGTATTTTTTTTGTGTGTACCGGAAACCAGGTCTTTCAAATGTAGTAGGTACGGCTGTGTATTTTCAGGGTCAGATCTGATGGCTCATAGGAATGTCACTAAGGCAAAATGAGAAATAGGTCTGTATCATTCCATGCTGGCTATACTTCTCTGCTTCTTCTGGAGGGAAGTACAATTCAGTTATGCTAAACAAAAGCATTCATACAGAAATCTTTCTCCAAGAAACTGTAGTCAGCTGGGCTGCAGTTTCCAAGACAGCATCCCGAGAATATCTTCTGGGCTTTTTTCTTCCAAGTTACTTGGTGGATCTCCTAAGGTTAGTGAATTAAGGTATCAGGTGAAAGCTGGTACAGCTCTTGTAGATGCCTTTTAATTAATGAAACTAAACCAGTTCAGCAGCCTAAGTCTAAAGTAAAACATACTTTGATTAATTATCGCCTATGCATTTTACATTTTTTGCTAGAAAACTTTATCTAAAGTAGCTGTCATTTTTATTCAGTTGACTATAAAGGTATGTTATGTAATGATATTATTTTTAGAAGCATTCATATATAAGAAGTAGGATAATTCAAAAGTGTCAGGCTTCTACAATTTCTGAAGTGTTTTCTGTGAAAAACAGATTCATGAGCATTTATAGAATAGAATCAAGAAGAGACTAGACTTTTACATCAGCTGTGTGTAGGACTTCCTAACCCTTCCCCCTGCTTGTCTTCACAAACCCAGTTCCATTAATACTGACATGGATGCAAAGTAAATTCTCCCACTTGTCCTAACCTGTATTTTATTTTGAAGTCATGTAACTTGCTGTGTTTTGAGTTCGCTTATATTTATCTGTAGTGTTAAAACTGTAACACAGATTAGTAATATAGTAAATAAGAAGGATGTTAGTGAACTTGCAGTTGGTGCAAGAGGCTTCCAAAGTAACAGATTCTGTGTTGCACTGAACTTGTGTAATGAATATAAAACACAGGCGCTGCTACTGAATATGAAAAGCTTTCCACGCATTAAAAAACAATGCTATAAATGTCTGCTTAAAATACTGAACAGTACTTAAAACCGCTCCTTAGCAATACTGTCACTCTTTACAGAAGACAAGTCTTTAAACCAACAAATTGTGGAATTATTTTATTCTTACTTAGACTTACTGATCTGACATCATTATTGTTACTTTATTCAATTAATGCTGTGGCTCTCCATGGCTAAACTCCTCATGAAACACCTTCCTGTTCCAGAATGTTAGGAAAATGTGGTAGGAATATGTGAGTGGTGGTAAAATGTAGTGGAGGAGCTTTTTTATTTTGTTTCATCATTAATTGAGATAATGTCACAGTTATTTTGACTTCTCTTCTCATGCAGGGTTGACAAAGCCCCTTTTCAGATTTAATTGTCTGACTCATGGAAAAAGCACTCAACACTCATTGCAGAAAGGAGAGATTAGAAGTTTCTCAAGTCCAGGACAAACAGAGATAACACATGGATTTCTAATATGCCGCATTCCTTTTGTGTTAAATCACAGCAACACAATGCCGTTTCTAAATGCAAAAAGAAGAAAACAGGTAGCTGTGTTCTGCTGGAACAGCAGTTTCTACTGCAGTTGAGGAAACCGATTTATATTAGAACTTAACTTAATTTTTCCAGCCTTTTAGGACTGGGCTTAACTGTGTTATGAAGTTGTTTTGGAGTAGCTCCTCAGTGCTTACTTTGAGCAGCATTTGCTCCAGGCTTTCGTATGACAATGAAGGTACTAAACGATATTTTAATGTAGTCTGGAAAAAAAAGGGATTAAAAATGCAAAGGCTTTTATGATAAAAAGTGCTTGCGCTTCACATATTTTGTTTTAACGTCCTAAGTTTGCCTGTAGCTGCAGGAAAGTGATTGGATAGGAAGGCAGGAACGACTGACAGGATCAGCACGGGATCAGCGGGTCCCGGAGCCCGGCCCGGGACAGCAGGGGGCGCGGTGACACCTTATCCTGAGAGTGAGGGGATAGGGATGGATAGGGATGGATGGATGGATGGATGGATGGATGGATGGATGGATGGATGGATGGATGGATGGATGGATGGATGGATGGATGGATGGATGGATGGATGGATGGATGGATGGATGGATGGATGGATGGATGGATGGATGGATGGATGGATGGATGGATGGATGGATGGATGGATGGATGGATTCTCTCCCTGTGGCTGTGCCAAGGAAATGCTTTGGCTGAAACACACTCATGCTGTCTAGAGTGGTTTTTGAAGATGGAATGATGTTTGAATCCTAGTCCTAAAACCAAAACAACAAAAAAACATGCAGTAGTTTGCATACTGCCCAGACCCTGTCCTGTATTAAAAAAAATACTCCACCTTTCTCTGCACCAAATAGCTTTGCTTGTAGATTTGTTTGCCAAGGGGTGAAGCAGTGATGAAGATGGTATTTTGAAGTCCTCGAGTGTTTAGGAACTGTATGCTTGTAAGGGAATACTTATTCAAGAGTGATGAATCACATAATGGGTGGACCTGAATCTGCCCCCTTCCATGATGGTCTTCATTAAAGTAACAATGGAATTTGGGGTGTATTATTGCACTGAGTCATTAGAAAGGACAAGCACAATGTGTAATAGAAAGCCACATGTGGTTGTGGAGGGCTGGCCCAGAAACAGTGAGCTCACAGCAGCCACTTTAGTGTGAGAAGGCAATAAAAGAGCAACAAATGGCAAAGTGGATAATGTAATATATTTTAGGGGCTGTTGTGGTACTGCTGCATGGTCTAGGAACCTTGAAGTGGAAAATTTATTTTGTAGTATTGCAGGAAGTATAGAATAAACTCCCCGTGTTTTCTTGAGTACAGAAACTTCTATTTTTGAACTCACAGACTGACAGTGGGCTGCTCAGTGGTAAAGAATCTCAGGTTGGTTGAACTCGGACAAGACCTCTGTAGGCCATCTGGTCTAACCCCCTGCTCAGTCAGGGTCACTAAGAGCTGGGTGCCCAGGACCATGAACAGATGACTTCTGAATATTGACTCCAGAGCCTCCCTGGGCAACCTGTGTCAATGCTGAGTCACTGTCACAGTGATAAAGGGTTTCCTGCTGTTTGTAGGGAATTGTCTATGTTTCAGTGTGTGCCCATCACCTATCACTGGGCTTGTCTGGAAAGAGTCTGGCTCCCTCTTCTGTGTGCACTCCTTCAGGAGTGCACTCCCTTCACCTTAATGAGATCCCCCTGAGCCCTCTTGAAGCTCCAGGCTGAACATCCCCAGCTCTCAGACTCTCCTCAAAGGAGCAGTGCTCCAGTGCCTTCATCATCTCTGCAGCTCTTGCCAGACTCTCTCCACTGTGTCCATGTCTCATGTGTCCGCGGAGCCCAGAGCTGGACCAGCACCCGGCTGTGGTATCACCAGAGCTGAGTAAAGGCAGGGTCACGTCTGTCGCCTGCCAGCAGCGCTGCTCCTCACACAGCCCAGGATGCTCTTGGGGGGGTTTTTTGCCACAAGGGCAGACTGTTGGCCCACGGTCAGTTTTGTGTCTGGGGGACCTCCATGTGCTTTCTGTGAAGCTGTTCCCAGCTGGGCAGTCTCCAGAATGTGCTGGTGCCAGGGGCTGCTCACTCATGCGGGACTGTGCACTAATGGTGGAACCTTATGAGGTTTCTGTCAGCCTATTGCTCTGGCATTCTTTGTGAAGGATGTATAGATTTTTTCAGAAAAGGTGTTAAAATTTAAAAAACTAATTCTAGAAGTAAGTGTTGCAGCATTTTCCATAAAAATTCCACTAGATTTTGTATCACTGTGCCCAGAAGATAACTGTGACAGTCTTCTTTTGCTTCCTTGCAGACTTGAACCATCATTTATCAAGTTCGCCTTTCTCATCTATTATCATTATGTAATATAAAGAAATTATATTTAAGACTACTAGAAGTCCACACTAATGGAATGAGGACTTAACATGTTATTTCTGGTACCAAAATGAGTATTTATCTCTGTGTGTGATACAGAACTCTAAACTGGACCTCTGAAATAATTTGTAGCATGATGAACTGCAACAGCCCCTTCAATCTGATGCTTGAAGGACTTAATTTTTAGGATTTCCCCTGCTCAACACAGGCCTTTAATCCCTGATCTAAAGCCATACTGATGGAGGGGGCCTGATGGGGAAGAAAATGGATATGGCCTGAAAATATGTATAACACTATATTATGCAAATATGGTTAAAATGTAATCTGGTTAAAATGTAGTCTTTCAAATAAAAAGCTTTCTCTATATATAGAGAACTTGAGAGGAGGGACTGTTGAAAAACTATTGAAATAGTAAATGAAATAATGCATGCTGAAGATGGCACTGCTTAATTTGCTTTGCAGATTTTTATGCCATTTTTTGGCTGTGGAAAGGAAGAGAAACAATATTTTGTGACAGGTTTGTATTATTAAGTCTTCAGCAACAACCTTCCCTGAATGAAAAAATACTGTGAACCTCTAAAAAATTGATGTAAAAGTGTTTGATTCATATCAGTTTTCTATCATTAATTGTTTACTATTTAATCATTTTTTCATAACAGATGGAATGCAGTAAGTCTGGAATCTCAAATAGTGATTGATTTTCAGGAAACTGACAGGATGTCTTTTACACTCTGTAGCTGTTTTCTCAGGCTGTCATCCAGAACACTTTAAAATATTCATGATTTTACTTTTTATTATTTCAAGTAAACAACCTTACAGATCTGTATGGTGTAATATATTCATAGCAGAGAAAAATATTTGGGAAGATTGTAACAAACTTCAACACAACATAGTTCAGAATTGCTTTTTTTGTGCTCTTGCTTGTCAGTATGTCAAGTTTGCCTTCCAGGATTGGAAATAAAGCAGTAAAAGGATGTTGACTTCCAAACTGATTTCCCCAGATATTTATCCTAGAAAAGCATAGGTGGAATATAGAAGGGCTGCTTAAATGAAAGCTCAGATGCTAGAGGACACAGTGTAGCTAGCAGAGGGAGGTCCTGTGTGTGTATTTTACTCCTTTTTTGGTTTTCTCCTCCTTTGATCTTTAGTTGCAAATATAGCTGAGGATAGGCAAACTCCACAACTGAATGTAAGCCATCAGGAGTTCTAGTGCAACTCTTGGCAGAGATGACTTAGTACGTGCAGTGACTAATGACTTAGTGTTGCATTTTAGATATAAAGGTGTGATTTATTTTTCTTCTTTGTCCTCCTGTTTTGTAATTTTTAGACAAGTGTTGGAGGACAGTTTTCAGTCATCTCTGGAAATGCATTTAAAATACAGGACTTCAAAAAAGGCTGGCAGAGTTGAACACATGCAGGCTGTTGCATACTGTTGGATAAAGCAGTTCACTCTGGTAAAACAGGTAGTGGGCAATATGTGTTAGTGCCACCTGAAACAAGGAATTTTACTCAAATTAAGAATAAGAACTTGTCCTCAGTAATATTCCAGAGTCATTCTTCTTGTAACTACACCCATTTTTCTGACCCATATAAGCATTATAGCTGTCCACATTTTTCAATTTTCAGCCTTTCTTGTAAATCTCTTTTCAGAATTTCAAGGGTAGGGAGCTGAACTGAGGAGTTGAATAAGTTCATATCACAGTTAAACACCAAATCCATTTAAGATTCGTTTGACATTTATATTATATTTAGATCACCGAGTTAAGTTTGAGGGATGTGTATCTGATACAAGTACTGACAGCTATGTCTTTAAACCATTCTATTCTCTGACATATTGACAGAGTGTCTTCAAATGCCTTACAAGTAATTTCACTGCAGCAAACAGAGATAAAATGGTTCTTATTAAATGAGAATCTGCAGACACAGCAATTGTTCCTATTTGACTGTTGACAAGTCTTCATGTTCTTGTTAATTTGAAGGTGGTCAAACTCGAATACTGTGATCATTACAAAACTTCAGAAAACTGTAGAAAATACAAAATTTGTCTCTGTTACCTAAATGGACCATTACCCAAATGGATACCCAAGTCTGGTGTATGCATTACCCCATCCAGCTGTAAAGGCCAGCAAGAACATATCTTGTAATGTTTCTCCAGCTCCAGGCAGCCACAATTCTTGGCCTATTAGGAAAAAATTTTCAAAATGCATTTTTCTGAAATGATGTAGTCTTGATTTTTCTTCTTTTATTTTCCCAGTGTTTGGTTTGTTGGGTTTTTTCTTTACAGCTGTAGTCAGTATAACATCATAAAACCAGATGTGTTACCAAAGCTAGATAATTTTACCCTTTTTTTTCCACTGTCTCATCTCAGAACCAAGTGGAGAGTGTTGAGTCAAGGTAAACAGTAAGATAATTCTCATCTGGTCCCCAGCAAATGGAATCTTCTCAGGACTTTTGAGGAAGGTATTTTGTTCGGTTTTTAAAGTGGTTTTGATACACAGATAAGCTCAATTCTATGGAATTAAAAAAACTCTAGCCTCCATCTCTGAAACTGCCCACTCGGAGTTACAATTTGTAGGTTTTATTCTGGGACACTGGCCAAAGCACTGACCTCTCTGAGTTATAAATTGTAGGTGTTATTGGGGATTTTCATATAAAAGATGTATTGTGCTATTCATTATATAGTTTCTTTCCCTTCAATTGAGACCTCAAAGAAAATAAATTATTCTGACATTGATAATGAGGTAGAACCTAATTTTTTTTATATATGTCTGGAGACATGAAAGCACTCCAAACATTCTTTTCTTCTTTTTGTTTTCATTGCAGTTCTTTGTGTATGAAGCCACCATGTAGCAATGCACTTATATGAAACCTTGAGAGCTCTAAATGTAACTGCGTCAAGTCACTGGAGCTTTTCCAGACATGGCTTAAGTTTCCACAAAAACAGTGTAACGTTTTAAGTAGGACATTTTAAATTGTTACTCCCCTAAGATACTGTCTGTCCAGTTATCATCAAATACTCCATATATTAAATATTTGCTTCCATTGTGCATGAACCTAGAAAACCCCAGTGTAACATTAAATTTTAAACATACTTTAAAATTGTAAAGTATTTAAAAGTATTATTTAAATCAAAAAGTATTCATTTCTTTGGGATTTCGTATAGCTGAATTAATCACAGTGGTAGTCATATTTAGTAAATCTGTGTATGGCATATGTCTTTCCCATGGTATTTTCTGTGGTTTAGATCTAGCCCATTTATTAAAATAATTTTTTACAGGGGAGAAAAACTCAACAAAGCACACAATAATAGATGGAATACCTTTTACTTCATCCCTATTTACTTGCACACTTCTTTTGCAGTTTTAGTGAATAAGGAAAACTGATAGTGTTTGAACTATCCATTAATTTTCATAGATCAACAAGAAGTCAAGCTAAGCTGTGTAAATAGCTTCTGTTGACAAATTCATGGAGTTTAAACAAAACATTTAGAAATAGTTTGCAGCTGTATCTCTATAATACTGAGTTGTAGACAAAAATAAGTGTAGGTAAGCCAACATAGAGAAATATTGAACTGTTGTATACCTCCAGGTGCTTCTTAAGAAACCACCATCTTAGGGAACCAAGGAATTTGAACTGTCACGTATTTCCTAAGACATACCTTGAAAAGAAACCTGGTGTAACTAGTATGTTTTATGCTTCTGTTTTCCTTTCCTGGATCCATTTGGAGGTGGATCCAGGAAGGGGAGAAAATAGGACAAAATAAAAGCTGTGTTGGACCTAGAAGCAAAACTGCATCTGGACTCAGATTCTGGGTTTTGCAAAGCCTGTTTTGGCAGCTTATGTAATAAGCCTTTCCTGCTTTCATAAACAGTTCTTGTTTTGTTACATTTGCATTAGGCTCATATTGTGATAAAGCTTAGATTTTCAGGGCTATGTCCTGCTTCTCTGATAATTTTATTATGTTTAACCTGGTTAAAGTCTGTTTTGCAAACAGTATAGAAAAAGAGATAGTGCAAGTGTAAGGGTGAGTCTGCATCATGCCTATTGCTTATGTCAAATACAGGATAGGCACCTAATTCTGTGGGAGCTTCCTAGTAACAAAACTACTATTAATAGTGACAAATCAAACACACCAGGAGAGACGGCAGATGTTTTTGTTCCTGTAAACTATTCTCTTACAAAAAGAAGAATAAGAGCCAGGTCTTACATACTCTTTGCTCAGCAGAGACATAGAACAGCATAACTAATCAGGTACACCTGAAAGTTAATACCTGCCTAACTCTTACTTAGCCATTTGATTTCAATACCAATTGGGACAAAAAGATAAGATATCTGAAAGATTTTAGTTATGGTTTTATTTTTTCCCTTAAAATCAATGTCTCTTCAATAAATCACTGAATCACAGAACATGCTGAGTTGAAAGGGGCCCATCAGGATCATTGAGTCCGATTCCTGGTCCTGTACAGGATACCCCAAGAGTCACACCCAGTGCCTGGGAATGTTGTCCAAATGATTTTCAATCTCTCATCAGGCTTGGTCTTGTGACCACTTCCCTGGAAAGCCTGTTCCAGTGCCCAGCCACCCTCTGGGTGAAAAAACCTTTTCCTAATGTTCAACCTAAACCTCCCCTGACTCAGCTTCAGGGCATTCCCTTGGGCCCTGTCACTGGTCACCACAGAGAGGAGATCAGTGTCTGCCCTTCCTCCTGGCCTCACAAGGACAGATAGGAAACAAAACATTCTAGTTAGACAAGGTAATTTAGCAGAAAAAATACACAAACTGTTAAGCATGTGAACAGTTTCTTGAGATAGTTTTACTAATAGAGGACTTAGAAGAATGGAAGGTAACTTGTAGAGGATTACATAATAGATTAGTGTGTCAAAAGAAAGTTTTCAGTCACATGAAATCTAATAAAGATTAACAAATTCCTGGCTAAAATAATTTAGGACAGCACTTGGGATCTGCTTTCAGTATCTGATTAGAGCCGTTGATGACTGTACATCTTCTGGGGCAGGTATTCCTTCTGTATGTAACTATGGGTTTAAATGGCGAAATTAAGTTACTAAATATATTCATCAACTAGACAGATTTCAGTGGAAAAGTTTAAACAAAAAAACCCCAGAAGTCAACAGAGGGTTGGGGAAGACTGTAAAATAATAAAAAGTTCAGTCTTCTCTGCGTTGATGTATTTGGTTTCAGCAGAAGTGAATTTTGTTTACAGGTTCATCTTTTCTGTAGGTCTTTGTTGAAAATAAAGTTGAGACATAAAGATAGAATGCTACTTTTGAGAAAATATTGCACAGAATTAGGACATAATTTTCTTAGTCTCCCTAATGAAGTTCCTAAAGATACTGTAGTTGAAAATTTACTATCATTGTTACATCATAGGTTTCATTTCTCTGTCATGTAGAGCTTAATCACATCTGAATACTCTTGCCAGAATATCAGTTTATTGCTCTTTAAGTTACTGTTTTATTTACAACTATTAAATCACTCATGGTACAAGCTAGTATAAATTAGTATGTAATAGGTATAAAAATTAGGCAATGTTAAAACTGATAAATTATAGTAACCATTACTTAAAGAGATTGATTTTCATTGAATTCCCTGAAATATTTATTATTTTTCATCTAGTAAATACAGTAAATTATTTAGTTTCTTAATCCTTTTCTGGTCAAAAAGGCTACTATAAGGGTAGTTTACTATTGCCATGAAAATAACTGTATTTGTTATCACAGAACATGCTTTTCTAGAGCTTAGCTGTGTACTGACCACTCCTGTCCTCTGTAACTTGACAAACAAAGCACAAAATTATAATAATAGGTTGATTTAAAAAGTTTTTCCAACCTAAATAATTCTATGATTCTAAAATGAAAATGCAACTGACAGCTGAAGTAGCTTCCTAAAATCATGTGTTGGGATAGAGTGACCTCCCAGTGATGAATGGAGAAGGCGAAGCTGGCAACAGGGTACTTCACGAGTGAAAAGTGAGACAGACCCACGTGTACATTGTTCACAATGATTCTTCACATTCTTCTACTCTGATCTACCTGTCCAGAACTCAAAGTCTGTCTCTGACATCAAAAAATGGTGCAAAATCTGTAGGAGGAGGATTGCGAGAGCTCTGTGTCCGCCATGTGAGTCTGGTGGACAAAGCCATGGGCACAGCAGGACATTCTTACATTATGCATAGAGCACAAGAACACACTGGCTGCAAAGTGTAAATACAGATTCCTAAGGAACAGGCAGTACCATTTTTCCTGTTGCTTGAGGCAGTACAACTCACATTTAAAGCTTTTTTTTTTTTAGTGTGCTGCAATACATGCTGTTCTGTTCTACCTTGGGTATATAAAAACACAAGCATCTGTGATAACCATGTTAAGCTTCCCACATCTAAAAAACCCAACCAACCAACAAACCAAAAAACTGTATTTCATACTGTGATATTTATCTGGGCGGACTGCTGTACCAAATAAATCAGTGTTTGCAGGAGCTGTCTCTTACATGCATAGTGTGGTCCTCTCAGACTCTGAGGTATTTTGTGCTAGATACACATTGTTCTATCTTGCTTCTTTCTCCTAAACATTGCTTTCCAATGCACCTCAGAACAGAATCCTGGTGTTGGCTTTAGCTGTTCCTGTAAGAGAATAATAATTGTGCCTTGATTTTTCATTTTAGTCATGGAGAAGTAAAAAAAAAAAAAAATCTAAGTATAGTTTGGATGCTTAAAAGTAAAAATTCAGTATACTATTTTCATCATTTAAAATTTGTAGTACCTATGCTGACCTCTCACATTTTTTTTGCTTTTCTTCTTCCTGTGCCCCAAATGTGCAGAAATTTAAAAGGAGAAACACAAGAAAAAAACTACATTTGACTGTAAATTTCAGTGGTTCCACAATGAACTCAAGTAATTTTTGTTTCAGCTGAGAAAAAGTCAGCATAGTTATTGAAGAGGTGTTTGAGAAAAGAATTTTTAAATGAGACCAAGTAAGTACAAAAAGGAAGTGAACTGCTAAAATTGTAAACTTTCTTTAACTAAAATTTCGCTTTGTCGCTTCCTATATACACAAAATTACAACACTGTTAGGGACATTACTATTTTATCCAAGCTACTCTCATGTGGACAACAAGTTCTCCATTTGATTTAAGAATCAGGGACAAATTGTGATTTTAGGCCTATATGTTGTATATTTTACTGTATTTTTCTTCCTTAAGTTAAAAGAGTGGGAAAAAATGTTCCAAGCAAATACTCATACAACAATAGAAAATCCTGACTTGGAAGGGACCCACCAGTGAAATAGACAGGGCAGGAGACTTTTTCTCTTTTTTAATGCCTTTATTAAAAGTGATCAGCTTAAGGTTGGGAGGCTCGACGGGTCCGCGGTTTTTCCATAGTCGCTCTCAGGAGTGGCTTGGAGCAGGAGGAATGAGCAGCTTTGTCTCCAGGGGCCAGAGCTAGAGCTGGGGGTCCCGTCCTCACCAGAGCAGTGGGAGTACATCCCGTGTTACAACTTTTGGCTTTGCCGTCTCAGGGTCTTGGCTCCAGCTGAGGTCCGTGCTCAGGGCAAGGGGTAACAAAGGTTCTCAGCATCTCTGCAGGCTCAGCACTCTGTTCCTCACGTCCAGATATCTCCTCTGATCTCTTAATTCTGTGTTGGCTCGTTGTTTTTGGGGCCTTTTTGGTAAGTTTGGTGGGGTGGCTTACCTTGGCATGCTGGTTCCGAAGTTATTTTGCATGCCCTCTGATGTCGCCCCCCATGTCCCCTCCTCTCAGGGCTATCAACTCAGCTTTAGGCAGGGCCATACTGATACTAAAGGAGTAGTTAACGAAAACGACCTGTGATTACAATAACAGACAGGCAGAACTCCACCTTGGCAGCAACTGGCCCAACGTGTTCACTTTGCAACCTTTTGACCAAAAAAAATGGGCAAACTTTTTTACTCATAACAACCAGGATCGTGAAAGTCGAGTTCCTGGCTCTGCACAGGACAGTCCCAAGAATCCCCCTGAATGTCTGACAGCATTATCCACAACATCCTAGCTTAAGTTTGTAGTTTTCACTAAAGAAAATCCACAAATGCTCAAAGTCTCGCTTGACACTTATTTCGCTCTCTTGTGGTAATTAACATGAGCAGTCAGAACCATTTCTACAAAACTATGAAGTAGTAATTGCATTTTAGCCAACCTAAACACAGCTAAGATGACACAAAACATGCTTCAAGCTAGAACTGTTCCGTTTCTCTGTTCCTTACTCTTTGCAACTAGCAGAGAAGTTTTTGTGTTTGGCCATCCCAGAGTCCTGGTTATGCTGACAGCTCTTCCAAGAAGATGTGTAGGCAGAAGGAAGGTCTCAAAGACATCTCCGTGTCCATTTTCCCCATTCTGTTTTGCTTCACTGGACTCCTCCCGTTTCACATTTCATCCAGAACTGCAACTAAAATATTTATGGCAATGGCACATAAAACAAAGCACCTATGCAGGAGTAGGGGGTGAGTAGGCAGCAAAACACATTTTCTACATAATCTAAATTTTTGTGATCTGGGAATCTTGGGGATAGCAAATCCCTATCCTCCTGCTACTTTTTAATCTAGAAAGTTTAAAAACAAAAGCTTTTCTCTCAAAAGGATGTGCTAACATTATTGTGCCACATTGCTTTTACACTGTGAAAAGTGCAGACCAAATCGCATCAATAGTGAAAGATTTACTCCCTGCCTCTTTGGTTTCCTCATTTCTTTTCCCCTAATTCAAGAGGTGTTGAAGGAAAGTGGTTGCTACTTCAGTAACCTCTTCTAAAACTACTGAAGAATAGGTTTTTATTTGCTGGGAAAACTAGAACAAAGTAGCAAGCCTTAAACATATTTTTTCAGTTTAAAGTATGATAAGTCTGTAAAGGCCTTTTCATTGTTCTGATGGTTTACTGGGTCATGCCTGAGCTTTTAAAGGTCTTGTAGTTATGGTCTGTTAGCTGGAGCTTCAAGTACAATTAGAAACAAACAAACACTTACTAAATGTACGAATTATCTGCTAATAGGACTCATCTGAAATCCCAGACCACAGGAATGTGAACTGAGACTGTTACATGGGTCGCCATAACCTTGCTGCAGACATCTCAGATACCACTAGCATCTAGATTAATAATTCCTTTTACATCTGGAAATAATGACAAATAAAACTTTCAAAATAACGATACCTGATATTCTGAACAGCTGTGTGAATTGGTACAACAGGGCTGGAATCTCTCTTCTGGTGGCTACCATGAAAAAGGAGTGGTGTAGCCTGGCTGCATCTGTTTTGCTGGAGCCAACACAAGGGCAGGGTGTTCTTACAGCCGAGGGCTATTCAACATGGGCCTGGTTTTTGTGCATGTTGATAATTCCGGCTTTGGTGAGGAAACTCAGGAGGAGGAGCTTCTCCCTCTGGTGGGTCTTGGGCCCTCAGGGTTCCCATGCCCAGCTGATGCAGGAGCAGTTTCAGCTCCGCAGTCTTAGGCACTTGATGGACACCTGGGGCTGTTTCACAGAGAAGGCATTGTGACTGCAGCAAAGAGGTGTTTGATGAGGTTGCATCTTTTGGTTTGCTTCATTGGTCTGGGCTGTAGGAGCCTGCTTGTCTATTCCCTGCATAGACAAAGTTTCATGTATGAAAAAGATAGGGTTTGCTTCCTTTTTCTTCTTTGGTTCATCTATGTTCTTTTTGTCTACTGCTAAGTTGTCAGCTTCAGATGTTTAATTAGATTTTTACAGAGGCTTCCCTAATATTTTCAGAGGGTTTTCCATGACCTAGTAGTAACTTTCTAATGAAAATTTTTGTCCATGTTGTGACCTGCTGTGTGGAAGAACTATTTCCAATAAATCCTGTCTACTAAATCTTCTCCTATTTATGTTGTAAGAATTCCTCTTCTTTTGGGGACACAGGAATCAGAACTGTCTCAATCACTGTCTGAAGAGGCGGAGTAAACCATGAGAAGTGGCTGTTCTTTGTCAGAAATAAATACATAATTGATCCTGATTATAGCATACAACTGTGGAAGCCCCCCAAGAAGAAAGACAGATGGCTCTCAAGCCTGGAGATAATAGTCTAGTGACCACAAATTTTAGGTTTTGAATGGAAACTTGAGCATCAAGAAGAAAAAAGCCTCTTGGGGACCTAGTTACAGAGTAGACTAGTATAGGAGAAACAAAAGCACATAGATGAGCTTCTTTGACATAATATTCTTTTCCACTGGAGGGTCCATGGGAGTAAGCAGACAACTTATGGTAATGCCTGCTTTGCTGAAGGACCTTTTCCTATGGTTCATCACTCAGGATGTACTTGTGCTGGTGTCTCTGAGGCAGGGCAAGGGCCACTGCACTGCACCCAGATCTGTCTGGGTGTTTCTACACCTGTGTGTACAAACAGGCAGCACAAACACTTGTTGCACCATGTGTGGCTTCTTCCACCACATGCAGTCCCAGGAGGTCTCTGCATTCTGCATGCCCTGTGCTAGGACAGACAAAATACATCAGTAGCATGATGTTTCATTAATACTCTGTGACAGGGTTTTCAGTGTGCCTTTTGGTTTCGTGCACAATTTACCACTAAAAAATCTTCAGAGCAGGGGGAGATGTCCACTTATCCCCAGTTACCCTGTCTGTATGGGAGATGAAGCTGATGGTGCTGATGGTCACCTAAGGAATACAGAGAGACTAAGTGTTTTTGAACAGCTAATTAAAGAAATATTAGGAGCTTTCTGAATTTGTTTGTTGATATTGCTGTTAAGGAAAAAGAAAATCACAAATCTGGATGTCCTTTCAGTTAATATAAACCATCTGTCTTCTTTAGTCTGCTTTTCTGGCAGAACTTTTACTTTTGTGGTTCTTCTTCTTCTCTTTCTGATTATGAAACAATCCCCAGTGGCATGTCAGAAATCACCATAATAAATGCTGACAATTGTTCTGGGGTTAGCATTAAAGGCTTTCAAAACCCAAGATATGTCTGAAGCTGTGTATGTAGTTATTGGCTTCAAATGCAAATTGCCCTTAGTTGTGAACATGCTACAAATTCTTTTAACACAGATATGCTTGTCAAGTGCAAATCAGAACTTGGTCTTTGGGACACCATTCATAAGGGGAAGGGAAGCTCCCCAAGAAATCAGTTAGAAACAGTGGGATGGCTGGAGGTCCACAACCCCAGCTATGGAGGGGGACAGAGGCTTTTTGTACCAACAAAACTTTGCCCTGAAGACAAGCAGCTCTCACAGCTGTGTACAAACTGTTTGAAAAGGAAAAAATGTGCAAAGCTGTTTTTCATATAAATTAGTGCTCCTATCTAAAAGACTTGGCTTCTTCTGCATGTTATTCTTCTTGCCTTGATTTCATGGGTGTTTGCTGACTTTTATGCCTGATTGGATGAGACTAGGACTTGACTCATGGTCTTTTACATTCACCTTTCAGTTGTGGAGAAAAGAGGGGTGCAAAGGAACGAGAAATGCGTTAAAGTTTGCCTCCAGTGAACTGGCAGCTGTTTTGCCTACAGCTGAACTGGAATTTGAACAGCAAGACATCCTGTGGCAAGGGAAAGGATAAGAATGTTAAATCTAGTGTTCTGGGGAATTCTACAGTATATTATAAAATTTGAATCTCAAATATATTTAGAAAAAATGCACACAGAGGCATAGAAAATAATCTATTTGTACACTGATTAATTTTAAAAAGTACTGGTTTTTTTCTGTTCTGAAAGTAGAAGTCCTGACCCTCTACTGTGATGTGCTGGATGAGCTGAGGTAAGATGGCTTTCATAACCTTTCATAAACAGACAAAAGAATTAATAAATACTTTAATACTGTGTTTGGATGTTCTAGCTGTTTGCTGCTGTTGAGACTATCTTTCTATTTCTACGTCCAAATAGCACTGAACAAAGTAAAATAAAATGTAATGTTTTCTTTGTCTCCAGCATAGTGTTCAGGGATACACATCTTTTCAGTTTTCAGCATCTCTAGGTGACTGAAAATCTTTCCCTATTTCCATTAATATCAAGTGAAAGTCTTTTTTTCCTTCAATGGGAGAACAATTGAGTCATTACATACAGTTTCTTGAAAGCAATATCTGATCCTGTTTTCTTTCACTTTCTACTTTTTTCCTTCTCATGTCTATTATGGAAATTAATAAATATCAATATTTTATTGTCCTCTAGCCTTTTACTACACTTATTCTATTTTCAAAATTCATTCTGTTGTTTTGGCACACAAGTACTGTTAATGGAAAGACTTAGTTAATATTATTTGGAGAGTATTACAAACAAAACCAGGGAAATACATCACCATGAGACAGGTTGAAGTAAGCTGAGTATTCAACTCTGCCTGTGCCAACATTTCAGAAGTGTGGGTTTTTTTCAACACTGGTGTTTACCACTTCTATTTTCATAAAGAGATTCCAAATCTTCATTGAAATCTACAAGGGAAACAGGAGAAGGCTTAATTCTATTTTTAAAAGCAGGAGATTGTGTAAAATGTTGGTATGGAACAGAGTGTGTGACCATAGCAAAGTCAAACATGATTGGACTCTCTAGCGCTTGACATAGTGTAATAAGGTTTCTGTTATTTATGCGTGTCAAAATTTAGCCTCCAACACTAACAAACTTATGTCATTCCAGTTGTGGTTTGAATTAGCAAAAATAAGAGCTTTTCTTTCTCCTCTCATTTTGCAATAACACTGCCAATTAAGAAATAAGACACCAGCCATGAACAAAGAAGCAGTTCCTGCTCTAATGAGTTTGTGGTCTGAGTTCAACAGGCGTGATGGTCACCAGCTGTTTTACAGCATCAAACGTGTATTTCCATCTTAACTTGGATGTCCTCGTGAAATGTAGTTCCTCTTGCTTAGGGAGCCTTTCTCTTGTTTTTCTGAACATACTGGGGATTAGAATGATGATCTGTATAATTACCCAAAGAAGAATCTTTTACTATATGTCTGTCTTTAAAACCAGATGTTTTCAATACTTCTGCTCACAGAAGTCTCCACTTCTGGTGGTGTTTGGGAATTTCTTTATTTCAAGAAAACCAACACAGGTAGTTCTTATGCACAGATTATTTCAATGAAGAATTTTGTAATTTTTTTCTGAATAATCTATTTCATATGAAAATTTTATTATTTTATGATCGGTACCACATTTCCTCACAGGTCTGCAGAAAGCAATAGCTGCTGCTCTCCTACTCATGTTTTGTGTGAAGCTGTCTGCACCAATTATGGAAAACTCCTCCCTGGCAGGACTGAATCAGGGGATTCCAAATAGGAAGACTCTGTAGATCATGGCGTACCTTTTTGGCACAGATTTTCACACGGCTTTTCCATAAAATTTCTGTCTTCAAACTGGGACAACTCATCTCAGTAGAAGTACTCTCACTTTGCATACACACTGTAGATTTTAATTACTGTTTTACATTATTGCTACCACATCCATGCCAAATGCTAAGCTGGCCATAATATTTTCAGCTGACCTCAGACTTGTCGGCATTATTCCGTGGTGTTATACCTTTGAACAGGGATCCTTTTTATTTTAACACACTCATAATTTTGGATACTGATACTTTATCTCTGTTTCTACCTATTCTATACTTATTATGACCAAATTCTGCATGTGTTTACTTGTGCCTGATGCTTGGTGAGTGCGTACTGCTGTGTTTTCTTTAACATACTTACCCATAGCATAATAGGAAATCACAATGCACAGTCAGGCCATGAATAGAACATCTCATTTTAGGGATGAAAAATGTAGTGATTTCTGAGCTTGATATAAAAACAGGCTGTATGATTCCTTTGAGGAGAGTCTGAGAGAGCTGGGGCTGTTCAGCCTGGATTTCCAAGAAGGCTCAGGGGGATCCTATTAAGGTGTGCAAGTACCTGAAGGACTGCACACAGAGCAGGGAGCAAGACTCTTTCCATACAAGCCCAGTGCGAGGGCCACAGATGATGGGCACACACTGAAACACAGACAATTCCCTACAAACAGCAGGAAACCCTTTATCGCTGTGAAGAAGCCTTGGCACAGGTTGCTCAAGAAGACTCTGGAGACGCCATCCCTGAAGATATTCAGAAGTCATCATGGTCCTGGGGCATCTGGTTCTGGGTGGCCCTGAATGAGCAGGGGTTTGAACCAGATGGCCAACACAAGTCCCTTTCAGCCTCAGTCTATGGTTCTGTCATTCTGTGCATGCCTTTCCTAGAGTCTCCAATTAAACTGAGCTCAAGTCACTCATGCTTTGTTTTACAGACTGATTTTTACATTATAGAGGTATCCATAATTGCCATTTCAAATTTTGATGAGGTATCATAATCTATTATGAAATAGATAAGACAAGTTTTCAAGTGAAAAGCATAGAGGTCAAATTGAAAATTAACAGTAGCACCAAAGGAAACTATAGCAAATAAACAGAATTGTCAAGTGAGTTGATTGTAAATCTTGTATGATTAAGCAGCTGTAAATACGAAGTTACTGAATTACAAAAATTACTAGGGCCTATTGACTTGGGCATTGTTAAATGGTCCCTATGGTCATCTAACATAGTTTAGCCTCTGGTGGTTGTATGAAAGAAACTTGTCATTCAGCATTATTCTCCATCTGCTTTTGCTCACAGTTGCTACTGTTGTGGCACAACTTTCTTTTGCAAGCTTAAAATTCTCTGTTACAACTGAAATAACATAATTTTCATATTTGTTCAAAAGCCAGTCTGAGTTTTCTTGCAAAGAGCAAAATTTGCCAGCTGATATAACAAGGGATTATATATACCTAAGATTGTGAGTCATGAGAAAAAGCTGCAGTTCATGCTTGGATTTCTTTGTTCTTGCAGTCAGCTGCATCTTCTGGCTCTGCTGACCTGTAGAGGTTATACCTTCCTGCCCAGCCTACTACTTTGTATTCCTCTAACAGTTTTATTTCACTCTGCGTGTTCCTTGCAATCTCATGGCCTTGAAATCACTGACCAATATATGGTCACACCACAGAGGTGTTCAAAATGCCTGGTGAACAAAGATGCATGCTGTTTCTTCCACCTCCCAGAAACAACACAGCTCATCCCTTTGCCTTAAGTGATGAACTCTCTACTCCATGTGGGAGAGGGTTTGTGACACGATTCGGTGTCATTGTGTCTATGTCACCATCCCTTTGGGGCACCTCAGCTTGCAGTACTGTGGTAGGTTCTCAAGGTTCTGAAATTCTTCCTTGGCTTATAACTGTCTCACAAGCAAGCATGGAGTTTCCTTTCTCCCTGCCTTTTTCTGACTGGCACCAAAACAGAGCTCAGACATAACATATACTTTCAGGGTTACTTAAGACTGAAACAAAATGGTTTCCACAAAAGGAGTTACTAGGGAAAACTAAAGAAGTAATTTGCTATAGTGCTCCATTATTCCCTGGCATTCTTTGCTGTTTCCATCTAAAGCCTAGTAATTACACAGGTCTTTGGATTCAGCTTCAGAAAAGATCACAGCTTCTTGTTTCTTGGTTACAGAAAGGACTGTATTCGTAAAGGACTGGATATCAGAAGATGAAATAGAAGTTAAAATGAGATTATTTTTTTCACCCTCTCTTTTGGAATTCATAATTTAAGTTGCAAGCACCCACTACCATTTAATTATCTATTGCAGCTTGGGGATCAAACAGCTGGAATTGGATCTATGTGCATTTGCAGAGTCTCACTGCACTTATCTTGGTGTTCTGCGATGGATGGAAATGTACTCACATGGCTGGAGTGCTGTGATGGATGGAAACAGATTCTTTAGGAAGGACAGGCTGGGTGAGTGAGGAGATGGAGCTGCCCTTTGTACAGAGGAGCAGCAGGAGTGCATGGAGCACAATCCTGCAATGGCTGGCACACATGAGTGGTCTTGAGAAAGGTCTCTTCTACAGGAGACATGCTTAGGAAAAGAAGATCTGCTTCAGAGAAGACCTTCAGATCTTCAGATAAGGTCTTCAGAAGATCTTCAGACAAAGTCTTCAGACGGCTGGAAGACACTTCACTTTCACTTGCCCTCAGGAGGTTCTTCAGTTCTTCAACTCTATCTGCTGCAGAGTTAATGCAGTAGAGCACAACTCAGGAATTTTCCGGACTCCACTCAAGATGATTTCCTGACATTGGTGACTGAAAATCCAAAGAAGTTCTGTTGTTTCTGTTAATTTCACAGAAAAAAAAAATTGGTTGGTAATGTGAATATTGGGAGGAGCCATGACTGCAGTTAGCACAAGACAGTGTAGTTCACTGTGTGCAAATACCTGATGAGGGGCATAAAGAAGATAAAGCCAGACTCTTCTAATGGCACCCGGTGACAGGATATGAGACAAAAGGGAAATATGAGGAGACAAAAGAGAAATATGAAGAGAAAAAAGAGAAATATGGGAAATTCTATTTAAAGAGAAGAAAAAAATTTTTTGGTGTTTGGACAGTTAAACAGTACATCCAGTGTCTTAGACAGGTGATGGAGTCTCTATTCTTGGAGATATTAGAAACCTGGTTGAACAACAGCCCTGGTAAACTTCTTGTAGCTGATAGTGCTTGAGCAGGGGTTTTGACTTAGGGACTTCCAGAGATACCTGCCAACCTCTGAGATTCTGTGACGTGGGTCTGTGATAAAAATAGATTCCAAAGCGCATTTCATGGTAAATTTTAGAAAAGCTTATTCATAGAGAAATTACAGGGAGGAATTCCAGCTGACAAAGTGCTCTTCCTTTAAAAACTCAGGAGCATCAGATTTCTTTAGTCTGTTATGCACAATGCCATACAAGTAGCAGCAGAACATACTCCTATTTATTCTCCCATACAACTTCTGTGGCCCTTTGAGCCCATGGCTTCACTGCTGTGTAGAAGGTGAGCTAAGTGTCACAGTCATCTGTCATATAACTGGGACTAATGGGCACCATCAATTAATACTATTATTCACAAGCTGTCAGCTGGGGTGATGACTTGCAAACCATCAGCCAAGTATGAAGGAAATCAGTACAAAGTTAATCAGGAGATTAAGTGTTGACAATGCCCAGCTCTCCCTTCTCATAAGGCTAGGTCTGGACAAAGGAGTGAGAAGCCTGGTGCTTAGGGCAGGTGGAACAGTGATGAGCAGTGGCCCAGTCAGTCTGAGGAAGCCGATGAAGTTGTTGCTATGTCACGGTGATAGATGTAAGATGTGTGTGGGAGCCCTGCCCTGGAGCTCTGCTCAGACCAGTTCTTGTTGGCCCACCTGTAACTGAGCACCTCAACCCTTATTCTGGTTTGTTCTCTAGGTGGCTATAGATATTGGCACAATATAATCATAAACCTCTCTGTGAGAGTTCACCTTGGAAAAAAACAGCTTAGGCACTCCTGCACGTCTCAGAACAAGCAACAATTGACATCTAGAAACTTCTGGAAACAGGGTATCTGGCAGCTTGCTAGTTATTGGACCCATCTTATGATGCTAGAACTAAAAATGGAGTGTTCCTAAGTAGAAGAGAACACAACTCTAAACATATACATATATTGTGTAAGTCAGTCACAGGGCCCCGTCCATGACTGCACATTGTTGTGGAAACCTCATATCCAGTGTCATTAATTATTAGTCATTTCCCCCCCTTGGACCTTGCCATATACTGTAATCCTCACTCACTGCTTTTGTCTCTACATGGTTGCAAGAAAGCCACAAAATTGTAACTTGGTTGACAAATGAATTTTGCTTGTTTACCATGATGTGCAGCTTTTGGTGCAAAGACCACTACTGGCTCATCTGGTATGAGGTTGCCAGGGTGCACAGATTGTTGGAGACATTGACCACATCAGCTGACAGGGCAAAACCACAGCCACAAGAAGGGGTGTAATTTTGGCTTTTCTTTTTGTGCCTAAGTAAAAAACTTTAGAAGAAATAACCTCATCTGTTTGTTAGTTTTAAAAACAGGAAGAAGAACTTCTAAAGTTTCTAGATTTAATTTTTTTCTTTAGAGATTATCAGTGTGAGTCAGTCATTCCTTCTGCCAATCTGGAAGCATTCATAATGTCCAACAGTCCCTAATAATTCCTAGGGAACAAATATTTTAACCTGTGGAAGACACTTTTGTCCCTGCAGATTGTCAAATTGACAAGGCTTTTTGGTTGAAAATCAAATCAAGAATGACAAAGTGATGCTCTCTCTTTCACGAAAATTGGCTTCTGAAATACACAGTATACAGGGATTTTTCTGTACCTCCCAGGTTTGCATTCTTTGTGTTCATTATTTGGGTCCTATACTCCCTTAACTTGGCTTACATAACATCTCAGTTTGAGAAGCCACACTCTTCCCACAACAACCCCAGGGCAAACGAGGAAGAAGTAGACTGAATGATAAAATTGGGATGTGAGATGCCAACTAGGCCTTAACTGTTTAAATAACACAAAATAGATAAACACCTGAGCTTATTAGCATGCTGCCCTCTTGCTGAGGAATGAAATGGATGATTCTAAACAATAAACAACCACCCTGTTCATCTCCCTCATCTCCCATCTTTCTTGGTCCAGCAATTTCCCTTCTCCTACCACTGTAATAAATGCTGCACTAAAGATTTTCAACAACTGCTTGAGTGCCACAACATTTACAGATGAAAACCAAATTGGTGTAGCAGGGAAAAGATTGGCCAGTTTTTCCCATGAAATAGGGTTTAAGTCAGATCAATTGGCAATGCAGGAGCACTGTGGAGCTGCCATTCAGGTTTTTCATCAGGTAGCTAACAAGTTATGACCTGTAATCAAAGTAAGCAATACATTACAGAGATTCTTCTTTGTTGTATGTAATCTGTTGAAATGCTGGCATTTAACATGAGTGGGCTGGGGTACCCTGTGGCAACACCTGCCTGCACAGCTTTAAATATATATTCATCTTATAGCCCATATATTTATGCTATATATCAAATAGAAAATCGATAAGCAGCTGGAGCTGCCTCTTTGGAGGGTTGTAAAAGTGGAGATATACTTCTTGTGATACTCAGCAATCTCTAGCGTTCAGTGAGTGTCCTGATTTCCTTTGCAGTTGTTGTAAAATAAAGAGTATTCTTCTCTTTGTTATGAATTTGTAAAACTGCAGCCATAGTTTCTTCAGGCAAAAATGCCATATGTATGTCAGCTCTTTTGTTTCTGTGGTGGTTGGTTTGTTGGCTGGTTGTTTTTTGGGTTTTTTTTGTTTTTGTTTTGTTTTGTTTTGTTTTTTAATCTCATACACTTCCTATTTGATGTTGCAACTGGGACTGCTATTGCTGTCAGCATGTCTTTCATTTATGTACATATGTACATGCACTTGCTCTACTCAGCATGTTTCAACAGAAGAGATGGTTCCAGTGCTGGCAAAGAGAAAGGTCTGACACAGGCAGGAGGAATACCCAGCTAAGAGGTGAAGTACTGCATGCCTTCAAGCCACACAAAATTCCAGCCCAGCAGCCAGGTGAGTGCAGTAACCTGCAGCTGTAGGACCTCAGACCCCAAGGATACAATGCTGAGATGGTGTCTGCTAGCTCTTTGCTGACTCAGGAGACAGGAAAGGTCCTGACGCAGCTGAACTAATCCTGTGACAGATCTCTCTTAAAGAGGGCAACCCTTTTTTGCAGGATTTTGATAATTTTTGGGGCAGAAATTTTGCCCCTGACAGGGGGGTTCATGACCCTATTTCAGTCTCAAGAAGCCCCTGGAAAGCTACTTTATAGCGAGATAAGGCACATGCAGGTCCACTTCACTGAATTCTAAAATATAGGCACTAATGATTTTCAACAGCCCTGAATAAATCTTCCTTTTTTTGTCTCACTTCCTTCCCCCCCCCTCATTTTCCATCTCTACACATATCGTCATATTTGGCTTTGTCCTCTGTTTTCTACAAAGTTCTGCAAATGTAATGTCATCTGAGGAAGAAACTGTCTGCAGGGCATTTATTTATACACAAATAACATTTTACCATGGCAACCCTAATTTTTTTCATTGTGCAGTCCTCTGTATCATGAAATAGCTTTTGAACAGCTGGGCATTCCCCTGCTTCTTCTGCAGCTGATATCTCAGAGAAATCTTAAAAGTATATTGTTACAGGCACAGAACCAATAAACAAAAGGGACACCGTTGATAGAAAAGGTTTTCTGCAGTTGCCAGTGGCTTTTGTTCATGACAATAAGAAAGAGTTACTTATTTTAAAACAATCAGTGATATTAATTGGCTTATATTTGATGTTGTAGGCCTAATTGTATTTACTTTTATATGTATACTGTAGCATCTGGTACAAATTACTGTCCATGGTGTCTTGTTATTTCTGGATTAAAAATTTTTGTTTACAATTTCTTCTCTTACCTGATTCATTCCACAATGTCCAAAGAGGATAATGGCACTTGAATGCTTTTTGAGCAAAAAAGTACTTTCTATTTTCAGAGCTAAAATTTGCAGCAGAATATAGGTAGTCTGTACTGGAACGAACAGTTTACTTTGGCCAATTGGACACTGCTCCAATGTGGTCTTCAGATAACTCACCCAGACCCTGACTTTAAACCAGGTACCTTTGTGGGGGATAAGACCTATTCATGATTCCAGATGCATTCTGAGTTACATCTTTTCCTGAGCCCAGCTGCCATCCCAGGTCTTTGGGCTTAGCAAGATGCTGCTGACACTTCAGCTCTGAGATCTTCGATTTCCCTGGCCCTAAACCAAATCCTAACTCTAGCTTTATGCAAAGCAAAACTTCTCCAGTTCAAAGTATACTCTGTCCTTATACTCTATCCTGTGACCATCTGGATTTTCCTGGAATTTTGTCTTCATGGGAAAACGTTGCAATTTACAAGCTAGAGTTACACTGGTACATCTTGTTTCAGAGTGCTGTGAATTCCCCCTTTTAAAATGAAAAATACACTTGTGTTGGAATTAATATTTAGGCTATAGTTTTGCAAGTAGTCCTTATTCTCCATTTCACAGAATGACAGAAGATGGTGAGTTGGAAGTGACCCACAAGGATCATGGAGTCCAGTTCCTCACCCTGCACAGGGCACCCCAAGGGTCACACCAGGTGTCTGTACTTATTGAAATTCATCTTTTCATGTTGACCAGCAAAGGGTGTTTTTTCATCTAGATATAACTGACCCTCAGTAACAGCACACTCACAGGACGGCTTTAATTGAAGCATTTCTTTTTGTTCTCACCAGAGTAGCTGAAATATTCACTAAATTGCCTGAATCTTTAAAAGTTCTGTGGGTTTGTCCAGGAACCAAAATCTCCTTGAATATTAGTCCCCAAAACCCAAAATATGGTAACATTTCTTCCTTCTTCTTCCCGAGTTCATTTCCCAACTGCTCATCCCTAGCAGAGTATCTGGGGAATTCTAGAGCTCAGCTTTGCCTTGAGAGGTCCTCACTTGTGGTGGTTCCTGTCTCTTGCTAGAGAAGCAAGGTGCTGTAGCTTGGACTTATTACAAGAAACTCCCCTACATGGCTGCATATGGAAAGGCTACTTTTTACTACTACTTTTTTCATCTGTAGTTCTCATGGCTGTGAGATTGCTCATCTCCCTTTGGCTCTCCTGCTTTGCCAAGGATGGTGCTATTCCAGCTCCTACCTACTGGCTTCCTTTCCTCCACTAGGCTGACCAGCCTGAAGTGTGAAGCTGTAGAAGGCACTCTTGTAGAGCTGCATTCCCTAGGATGGATCAAGCTTGGGTATTCTTGTGACATTCCTGATCACTTATACCGACTGCAAAATCAGTGACTTGAGCACCCTCCGTTGACAGAAAAGGACAGAATTTGCAGCTAAAAGCAATATCCGGAGGCCTTCAGGAGCCATTATCTGGCCAGCAGGCCCATTCTCAACCTTGTAGTCAATGTTTAGATACTGCACAGTTCAGTCACAGAATCACAGAATAATAGAATGGTTGGGGTCGGAAAACACCTTTAAGATCATCCAACCACTAACCTAACACTGCCAGGTCCTTGACTAAACCATGTCCCTAAGTGCTACATCTACATGCCTTTTAAATTCCTCCAGGGATGATGAATCGACCATTTCCAATAATCTGCTAGTTGTCTGGTTTAAAAACAAAAAAATCATTGAACTCAGATGTGAGAAGAATTGTAAAACGTTAATTAGCTATTAGACTGAGCATTTTGTGGCAAGCTATTTCTCTGGCACCTGAATGGTATCTCCTTTTTTCATTTGGTTTTTGAAAGAGGAAGTTGCTGTTTGCTGGTGCCAGCAGAGATTTAACAAAATGACAGGTCACTGGAACTTAACTCATTTAGTAATTTCATATGCAGGTGTCATTTTTAACTGTTCCTTTTACTCTTCTTCATGAAACCACAATGTGGTAAAGCAAGAGCCCACATCGTTCCAGCAGCTGGCTTTCCTTTACAGGGAATTAAACTAGGTTTGTAAAGGTAAAGTAAGGTCCTAGTAAAATAATATAGAAATTTTAAAAAGTAGCCTGATTATTTTAATATAAGAGAGTACTTATGATGTAAGAGAGCGTTCCTGAGGTCTCTTTGTTGCCCCTCACAAAGAGTCAGCTTTACTGAGCAGTGTCTGCATGCCCAGGTTTAACTTTCCTCAGATTGGCCTCCTGGTCTTTTCCCTGCTATGAGAACCCCACATACTACAGAATAATTGAATATTTTTTAAGGATTTCTCAGCTCAGTCACTAACTAAACTCTTTTCTGTAAGCACTACCTATAGATATACATGCATCTCATATATATATACTTATATACAGCAAATGCTGACTTCGCATCTAAAGCAGATCAAGCCCTCCTGTCTGTTGCTGTGGCTCTGTATCACAGCCCTCAGCAGCAGCCAATCCTGCCAAGCTCAGTTGCTGCAGAATTCCCTTCACTGAGCCTCAGCAGGTGACACAGCACTGCCCTGATTGCAATTTCCATTCACAAAGTCATGTGCTCGTTAAGATCAGCCACCCACCCTCAGCAAGCAGCAGAGAGCTCCATGAGTCTCCATGTGTAGTTTTCAGAACATCAGTTGGTAGATGCACCTTCAGTTCTCAGAAGAGTAAATACACAGAATTGAGACACAAAAAGTTGAAACAACATGACGAACACATGCATTCGTTAGGAGTAAACCATGTTGGGCTGTGCAGAGCAGGGCATTCCAAAGTGTTATACAGAAGCAGTTCAACAGAATGTAAATTAATTTCCTCTCTGAGCCATCCCCAAAAGCACGTAGGTGTCCCTGCTTTGCTGGTGAACACGTGGCTCATGCCAGAGACAGCAGTAGAAGAGCTTTCCCCAGAGCTCCAGCTGCAGCAGTTGCAGTTTGCTCCTAAGAGTACCATTTGATAGCAACCAGAAAAAAGAAATAATACTGCCAGGAGTTTTTCCTGCTCATCCCATGGGTACATTTCTTCTCTTACCCCACCCTCAAATGGTAAACCATATGGGAGCAGAAATGTCCAGCACAGCCACTGGCCGCTAGTACCTTCTACCTTTCCAGTGGAAGTATTCCTACAGCATGAAATACTTACAGAGAATGGAGAAGACAGCAGCTGCAGAAACTGGCTCATAGGCAAGATCAGAATTGTCTGAAATTGTGAATCACAGGACACGATGGGCAAAAGACATAAGAAATATGGATATGCCAAAGCAAAGTTAGATTAGATGAACTCAGCTCAAATGATTTGTATTTTTCTTATTGAAGATAAACACAAAAAGGAAAAGATGCCAGGACTTCTGCCTAAGTACACTTATAAAGTGTCATGCATGATTATATTTCAATTAAAGCATATAAAGAATAATATAATAATATTAACACATGTATACGAGAAGACTGAAGTTTGAACACTGAAAGGTACTACAAGACCCCATTTCCTTTTCCAGTCCTGATATTCTTTTCCAACTGAGAACAGTACTGGTGTCCAATGTCTGAGAACAAGTGGAAAGTTTGGATGTGCCTGGGCATGCAAAGAGGGTTTTTTATTAAGTGTATTTTCCAGGATTTCAAAGCAAACACTGGAGAGGACAGTATCTGTAGAATTGAGGACAGAATCTGCAGAGAATTTGGAAAAGCTCAGACTTCAGTTGCTGCTCGTCTCCTTCTCTGGTACTGCCATTAATCTGCAAAAATGGAGCCAAATTAATAAAAGTCAAATGGTAGCCTGTGGATTAACTTTATACTCAAAGCAAGCTCACTTAGAAATAGGAGTAGACAGGAGGTGTAACTGGCCTCCTGCCTTATGCTAGATCTCTGCATTCCCTGTCTCAAAAGGCAGTAAGGACAAAGGTTGCTTACCCATTTCCTGCCTGGTCAGGAACAAACTGGGTGAGTGCTTATGGAGCTAAACTCAGCCATCTGCAGAAGCCTTTTGTACCTCTCAAATACTTCTATATAACAATTAATGGTGCTTCTAACATTTGTTTTCCCTTGCGAGGTTGCCTGGTTAGCATGGCCTTGATTATGTTACTCCCTGATATGAAGAGGACAACTTAATTAAATCAGCAGCAGGAAAGGATGGGGTGAGATTTCAGGAAACATGAGTGAATAAGGGGCAAAATGCTTTTAAAAATTCATTATTAAGGAGAATGTCTTCTATACAGTTCTTGGAAAGGAGTTTAGTGGGCCACTGAGGTTTTACACCAGTTTCAGCAATTTTAATGCCATCTCATTCACACACACCTGCTACTTCCTTGGCTGCAGGTGCCAGTTTTTATAACCAGTTTACACATGGTGCTGTAAACTTGGGTGGCTGACATGTGAAGCTAAGCCACATCTGCTAAGAGGTGGAATACCTTGGAAACCAGCAAGGAAAAAAATGAGGGCACGAGTCACTTCAGCTGTTCTTAGTGAGTGCTTATATTGGTGAATCATCAGCATCCAAAGGCTATTTGTGCCATCAGCTTTCCAGAAGTGGTGTATTCTAGATAATGCACTAAACTCAATTCTGTGTAAAAATAGGCATGTGTCAAAGCTGCTGGAGAAATTTAGCTAATCAAGTAATGGAGATCTTGAAATTGGCCAGAATAAACTTTCTAATTCAATTTGAAGGATTAGAAAGCAAGCATTCTTTATCTGCACAGGACACACAGAGGATCAAACTCTTTTCATTCTGTGTGTGAGGTCAGACTTTTCAAGTGGAGGTTTATCCATCATAATCATACATATTCATTAAAAGGTGTTTCTTATCTAACGCATAAATATCACTTCCCTAAATATAATTTATACACATCCACCTCCTGCTGGAAGTCCTTTTATGGTCCTGGAGGGTAACAAAAGGGGTCTCTGGTGGTCCTATTCACTGAATGCTTTGATATTAAAGCATGGTAATAAAATGGAAGTCTATATTTTAAATACTACTGTGTGCCACCAGTCAAATCTGAAAAGTATGCTATGTCTGCAGCTCTGATTAGACAAATAATTCAGAATTTCTGTATTTGCAATGCAACAAATTAAGTGATCTTAATCCCTTTAAGATGTGAGGTGAGAGAAGGCCACTGAGGCAGTTGGCCTGGACACCCTGTCCTGTGAGGAGAGGGTTCAGCTGCGAAGAGAGGCAACTTTGGCAATATCCAATAGCAGTCCCGGACAGGAGAGGGACAGAGGAAATGGATCGTCAGGACTCATCAGGGTGGTGCAAGGTTGGAGAGTGAGAGGGAGTAGCACAGCTGAAGCAGTGGAAATTCAGAGCATTCTCAAGGAATGCTTTCCCCACTTTCCCCACAGAAACAGCCCAGGATTGGAGCCAGGCCCAGCCAGGCCAACCAGCCTTGGAGGTTATCTAACCCCAACTGAGCAACCTCCAAGCTCAAAACTGGCTCTGCTTTGAGCAGAGTTTGGACTGAATGTCTCTTGTGGTCCAGTCCTGAGCTGCTCTGTAAACTGATGAACTACAGCACTTGGAGCATCTCAGCAGCTGCTGGACCATTCTTAGCTAAAAGTGCCAGGGTACCCTGCCATGGTCCTCTGAAGGTCCGGTTTAGTGGAAGGGAAGGACAGACAGGCAAGCTGTGCTAACACGGGAGCTCTGGTGCAGTGGGAGCCCCCTCATCCTCTGCAGATGTGTTTGAGTGGTGATCTTCCTGTTGTGCACAAACACCTGACAGGGACTGCGTCAGCCAGAGCCAAGCTCTTCGAGTGGTACCCAGCGATGGTAAAACAAGGACGGGAGCGATGCGCTGCGTACAAGCTGAAACGCGGGAAAACAACACTTAATCGTACGAAAGCACATTTTCCCCGCGCGGGGGGAGGGATACTCTTCCGCAGGCTGCCCGGAGAGGCGGCGGCAGCCCCCGCTCTGGAGGGCACTGCAGCCTCAGCCGCTCCGGCCCCGGGCCACCGTCGGGGCCAGCCCCGCTCGGCGACAGGAGCGGCACGGGCCGCCCCCCGCGCTGTCCGCGGTCCCTCCCCGTGCCTGCCCCGCCTGCCCGGCCGCTGCCCTGCCCTGCCCGCGCCCCGCCGGCCGGGGTGCCCAGGCCGCGCTCCCGCCGCTCTCCGCGCCCCGGGGAAGATGCCGCGGCTCTGCCTGCTCGCCGCGCTCGGTAAGCGGCGCCTCCCGCCCGCCCGGGCTCGGGGGCGGCGGCGGCCCCCGGGCCGGGCGCGCCGTGACCGCGGCTCGTTTTGTCCTTGCAGCTCTGCGGCTCGCCGGGGCGGCCTTGCTCTCGCCCGGGTCGTGCACCTTCGAGGACAGCGCCTGCGGCTACCAGTGGGACTACGCGCATCTGCCCTGGACGCTGCACGGCGAAGGTGAGAGCGCCGCCGCTCCGGGCGCAGCTCCCCGCTCACCTTCCCGCGGCGCTGCCCCGGCCCGCGGCCGCATCCCGGGTGCCGGCGGGGCCGCCCGGTGCTCGCGGGGAGCGGCCACCGTCGGGATCCTCGCTGTGCTCCCCCTGACAACGGGCAGGCCCTGCGGGGAGGCGTCTGCGCTCCCCCGGCACTGGTGTCTCCGCAGGTTTCTGCAGAATGCCTCAGAGGTCTCCTTGCTTTCTCTGTCTTTCACATTTTGTTGGGAAAAGGTGTCTTTTATAAGACCTCTTTCTAAAAAGACCAGTCACATCGGTCCCATTCCTTACGCATTATTTTCTTTGTGCGTTCCTCATGCATTATTTTCTTTCTAAATGTATTTTGTGTTCTACTCCAAAAGTGGATGCATTTCCAGGGCAAGAGACAGTCTTTGCCAAGAGTATCTTTGCACATGTTCAATTAAGACTTTTCTCTAATTTGTAGTATGTCCAGTTCAACAGAAAAAGTGAAGTCTTTCAGTAAGTTGTACTAGACTTTACAAGACTAAATGCTGTTGAATAGAATAATCAGTTACTGCACAATGACTGATGCAGCTCTGACTGCTTGGTAAGTTTTCAGTGTGGGCTCCAATATTTGACAGAATCTACATGAACAAAAGACTAAACAAAAATATACACAGCATAGTTGTAACTGGGTAATAAAATAATTTAGTTTTGATTATGTGTTTACAAAATTGTCATTCGTGAAGTGAAAGCTGTGCTCACACAGAAAGAGAGACTATGTGTTTTTAAAGTTTTTAAGTCCAAAAACACGTGCCAAGAATAATGAAGAGGTGAGTACAGATAAAAAGAGATAGACAGCTTCTCAGAAACCATTAATCAGTGCTCCATTCAAAACTGGCTGGTCCAGTTTTATATTCCACTTGTCTCTCATTTGAGAAAAACTATTTTTTCCCTCTGATTCATACCCAGTTCTCACCTATGCAAAATAAGTCACCTTCATTGTTACTTTTTAGTTTACTCAGTAGGCTTTGAGAATGTACAAAAAACCCTAACTCAGAAAAGCCTGCAAGGATGTAATAATTGAAATATGTGCTTTTTCTCTTATTTGATGTATATTTCTTAGTGTATTTATTTATTTAAATATACATAGATTTTCCTGTATTTTTGAAATTTCCTGTATTAGTAGAAATGTAGTTACCATCTTTTCTATGGTCCCAGCTATGCCTCCCAACACCATGCCCTCCTAGTCTGTCTGTCTGCAAAGCAGCACTTACTTCCTCCTTGTGATTTACAGGCAGCCGTATGGTAGTGGTATTGATTCAGCTCCAAGGGACTGGGAGCTGGTGGGAGCAAAACCTGCACGAGTGGGTGTGTATCATGTTGTGCACATCCACGCTGCAGTGTTCCAGGATATAAGGACCTTTGACCAGGGCTTTGGGTCAGCAGCAGCCTGCTTTTTTTGGTGCACAGAACACAATTTTAGTTACCGTAGTTTGATCTTTCTTTACAAACAAACAGACCAGCAGCTGCGTGGCTTCTGTTATTGCACATCTCATTTTCAGAGATACATAACTGAACTGCTGTACTCTGGGAGGATGTGTGGTATACCAGCTCTCATAATAGGCATAGTTCTGTCAGGATTTCCATTATAAACAGTTTTTGTGCAGTCTGTAATTTGATCATAGCAAGACATTCTGTGCAAACATTTGGCGCACAGGGTATTCTATTAGTCTCCTCAGAAATACATTCATAGAATCACAGCTAAACCTAGCTGAAAAGAATCCATTCTAATCTACACAGCAGGTGTGCAAAACTAACCTTCCTTAGACGCTCTTTCATTCTTTTGTCTTATAAAACCATGCCCCTTTTGGCAGCACTGTGTCCTGGTATTTGCTGGTCAGTGTATGTGCCTGTGGTGATTTACTGGGACAACAGAGGAGGTTGAGAACAGGAGACACAGCTTAGCTTTGAATTGTTCAGTTTCTCCTTGCATTGCTTCAAAGGTGCTTTATTATTTTAAAATGTTATTTGTGCTATAGAAATTGCACAAATAACATTTTAAAATAACAAAGCAACTTTGCATTCAGTGGGTCTTTAACAGGGATTATGTGACTTGCAGTGCAAGTTCTTGCATCTTATAAATGTCTCAATAGTGTAGTCTTGTGCCAAACTGTCAAGGTGATGTAAATATAACTAAAACCATGCCCAGAAAATTCCACTCCATACTTGAAAGTATTTTGCCCAGTTGCCAGGGAAGTCAGCATCTTCTGATGGGCCAGGCACACAGAAAGGAAGTATAAGTTTTGCTTTTGTTTGCAGCCACACAGTCCCACTTAAATGAATGTATTTCTAAGGTTCAGCTGCTGTTTTAAATGTTTCTGGTTTCTCTTTAGTGTTCCGGTAGTTCCAGCATACAATAATTTTTTTTTGTTTAATTTTAGAATTTTCATAATTGAAAAAAAATTAATTTTTAAAGTTTCGATACCTGTAACTGGCATTTTAGGGCCTATTTTAATGAAGTGCAAATCAAAAGAAAATACTCAGTGCTACAAAGGATAGCTGTTTCACTGCTAAGTGCTTTACTCAAGACTGGCCAAGCCGGCCCTAGTGAAGTGGCTGTTTGTGGGAACAGCTATAAAGGAAACAATTCAGGCATCTGTCCAGTCAACCTGTGCTCCCATAAAACCTCTGCTTCAGTGAACCCCTCTGTCAGCCTCAAGCTCTCTCACATGACTCTGAATTCAGGAATAGGACCTTCAAGCATATCAAGGTGCTTTTTTTAACTGTCAGCTTTTTCAGTGACTGGCTAGCTCAGTGTTTGCTTTTAGAACTATGATGATTTTAGCAGACAAACACCATGCAAGGGAAAACATAACATACAGAAAAAGCTGGATATAAAGTGGATATAAATTTCTGGTGAGCCTTGGGGGTGGTTTGGGAAGCACACCCAGCTGAGGTCATGGCCCAGGCTGGTTAAGCACAGCATCAGGCTTGAGACAGCGTGATCCCTAAGGAGCCAGTTCTGTTTTCAGTGTAGCATGGGAAATTCCATGCAACACGTTCTGCTGTTCTCTAGGATACCGACTACACAAGAAACATTGTAATGTTGTTGCTTAGGAAGAGAGCATCATTATGTAATCCTGCTTCTGAAATGAGCGACAGATCAATTTGTATGTTACCAGTGATAAGATCTGAAAGCTTTGTGAGTTTCTGCTATGCATAAACAGAGGGGACAATGGTCCATTTTCACTTCCGTGGTGTAGGCATTCCCACAGAAATGTTACTGCATTCACGATGCTTCTGAACAGATAATTTTACTTTAAGTTCAGAATACAAGACAAAGATTATACTCTTGGACTCAACCAATGGATAGGAAATTTAGGAATCACATCTATATTCATCACTACTATAGTAGTTAGAGATAGTTGAGAAGCTTGAACACCATGCTGGTTCTACTAACACCTGCAGGTGTATGGAGCATGAGTTCATGTCCAGTTATTTTGGGGCATAGAGCTTTGCAGATGCAAAGCAGCTGATTTTCACAAGAATTCACTTTTTTGTCAGGAGCATATGTGTTTTCAAGAGAAATACCAGGTAATTCTAATACATGCTGTCAAACTGTGTAGGATAAGATTCATCAAATAATATTGAGATTTTCTTTAACCAAATTGCACAATTACTTTAGATGACAGACATGCTCTGGAAGTCCAAAATAGTCTTTGAAACAAAGGAAAATGTTGTGTGTGATAGGCAGTAATCCTCAGCTGAGTAATTAATAAAACCATGCAGACCCACTTGAAACAGCAGTAGGAAACACAGCCTTAGTTCAATTGTAGGCATTCTAAAATGTTAAGTTTGGGCATTTTTTGCCAAACCTTACACTTAGCCATGGCCAGCACAGAGCTGGCCATAACATGATGGTAAGAACATCCTGCTCACAAACATTATTAGAGATAAATTTCATTAAACGCAATAACAATGGCATGTCTTTTCTGTGACTCTGGGCAATGTTTACATTTTTGCTTAGAATATCTGTACAGCACTTTGTGTGAACTGTGGGTATGTTTTATTTTCCATTGCCATTCACTGTAACAGAGACTGGTTTAATACTGCTAAAAATAATGTGCATTTTGTCTTTCAGCTTAACTCTAATGGAGTTTGCTATGCTGCATCTGCTTGCCTGGATTGAAGCACTAGATAAGAAACTTGTCTATTATGACAGCAACCTATAAGGAAGAGTGATTTTATATTGGCAATGTGCTCCAAAAGCAAGAGATCATTGTTTCATGTGTCTAATGAGTTTTGTGGCACTGAAACACTAGAGCTGTCACTGGTAGTTAATACAGCTGAATGCACCTGGCTCTCATAGGATAATTGACAGCTTCAAATACCTATTTTTTGAGTGTTGCTTTCCTTCAGAAATTCTGGAAGTGTTTATTTCTTCATATCTCATGTCACCAAGGGTACATTTTAATAGCCCACATTTCAGGGGTTTAATAATGCTTTTCTTTCTGCAGTATTTTGAAGGAAAAGAGATAGATTTCACTCAGAAGAGTGATGTAATGGATTACATTACATACAAATATGGCCATTTTTTCTTATTCTTAAAGCATATGCCTATTTTTGCCTATTCCAAGATGCTGCTTCTGTGGTGCACTCCAAACAGTGCACCAGGTAACAATTTATAGAAAGCAAGCAACATCAATAACTGAACCAGTAGCTTCAGGAAACTGAAGTTTGTCTTTTGGAACAGATTTATCGCATTGCTACACTTAAAAATTTTTGGAAAATAATTTCAAGAGACAAGACAGCTATTGCAGGCCATCAGATAAGTCAGGCGTGAGAGCAGCAGCATAAGGAATCTCAAATCTAAACATTGCCTGCATACCATTTAAATAGCTTGTATTTACAGCTGTGCCATATGACTTAAAATTGACCTCTTTTGATCTGAGCTCTCTGATCTTGAATGTCACATCATGTGGTTGTAATATGCAGACTAATGAAGCAGGTGATAATTGGCAATCCTAGATTTTGTGGCACAGCAAACACTGTTCATGTCTGATAAGTGCTCTGTCATGCTTCATTACAAACCTATTGGCAAATAAATTAGCACATTTGAAGGCTTAGTTTTCTTTCCATCTATCTACAGTACTTTCTTGTATGTTTGGAAATACATAATTTGAAAATGTAAAGAAAACTTGTAACATTGCTGGCTTTGTACAATTCTTGTACGAGACAAGTGGTCTCGTGTTTGTTGTGAAATCACTGTGTATTTGGGAGTCAAGGAGACTTGCACCAGCTTATACCTAGCTGCAGCAGAACTGGGCTGGCATACCCCAGAGCTTGTTTGCTGGCAAGTTCTCAGTTGATGTGAATTCACCCTGCCACAGGAGCTTATTGGTTTTTGGATTTCCAAACCTGTAGCCACAGCATCTCTGCACTGAGTGCTGTTTGATGGAGGGTAGTGGCCCTTAGATTGGCATATGGTCTGTTTTGCCTTGATCTGATAATTAAAATGTTGGTGTTCCTGGCCAAAGTAATTGAATTTAGAGAGACAGCTGTCCTTACTGAGGAGCAGGGAAAGAAAAAAACTTCTTTTACACTTAGACTCTCATGTTCTTCTTGTTTTCATTTACTTCTGGTGCCATTTCTCCTGTACACTCTACTTTGACTACTCAGCCACCACTCTGGTGTTAGCAACTCCTTTCTTCATACTGTTTTCCTGTTCAGGCTGTCACTGGCAGTTTAATGGTAGTACCATGTCTGAGGAGCATTCCATTTTGCTCCAGCCTATCCCTTGTCTTGCTGATCCCAGATCCCAGAATCTTACATTTTGCTTGCCCAGGTGTAACGTCCATCCTGGGCTCCTGGGTATTGGCATTTTTATTGAGCTATGCCCAAATTACAGTTATTAGTGTATTTTTCTCCATCTTCAGAGGCAGGCCTTGTGTGAAAAAAAAGACAGCCAAGGGCACTTTATGTCCATCAAGAGCTTCAGCAGCAGTTGCCTGTGCATGATGACACTTGTGATAAGTCTGGCCTTTCCATTTGCCGCAGGGGAGCAAACAAAGCCCAAGTTGTTGTCAGTGAGTCACTACATGAGAGATGAGTTTCAAAGCATTCCTCTTCTCCACAGAATGGTAACGTTCTCCTAAGTGTATTTTCACATACAGCTGTTACTGATTCAGCACTTACAGAGTCAACAACTGCTGTAGTGCATTTTGCACTGAGCCATAGAATCTGGCCACAAGAGAGGGAGGATGGTTCTCAGAAAATTAATGTTTACTGAATATACCTTGCACTTCTGACAGTAGAATTTAGAAAAAAAAAAAAAAAGAAAGAACTGTAGGAGGGCAAAAGAGAATTTGGGAGTTGTGATGGAGGTGAAATCACCTCAGTCAGAAAAATCACTTGCGTGTAACCCCTGGCCCTGCAGATGATGTTGAAGTTACCTAAAATTCAAGTGCAGACATGCAAATCACTGAAAACTGCTAGAAATATTTTCAGCTTTCTGAAAAAGAATGGAAGATGCAAATGAACTGATGTTAAGCTTCTTTCAGGAATTTCAAGATGCAGCATGGCATGAGCTCTTTTTATCAGTAAAATGCTGTTAGGCAATATTTTGTGGTTGTTACACCTATTACAATACATGCATAATAATTTTGAAAAAAGAAGAAGAAAGCCAATCATTTGCCAGTTCATTTTTTGGAGGGAAGGGAAGAAATTTTCACTATAAATTTTGGTCAAGATCCAGTGTGAGTCAAGATCTGTAGTGAGGAAAAGTAAGCTTGCACTTGTGCTGAAAGGATGATCACAGATACTCCATAAGCACTTCTACTAGTAAAGAAGATTTGTTCATCTTGCACACGGTCCAGACTGTTAAAACTTTAATAGAATCAGCCTGATTCTCATTATATAGGATGCTGTTCAGTAGAAATATTTGGAAGCTTATTGAAAAAGTAAGTCCAAACCAGTTACAACTAGCCGGTTTTGTTCACTTTTTTTGGAGCTCTCCCATGATGTTACTTTCTGAGACGTTTCGTCCCCAGCCCCTGTGTGCAAGAGCAATGCAAGCAAAGCTATAATTACTGACAGATTAAACTTACCAAATAGGGCCAAATCTTCTGTGGTTACATCTCATGAAAATATACTTTAAAAAATGGAGAGATTTTCCTTTAACGTTTGTGTTTTTACTGTCTTAACAATACTTTTTTTGTTGTTGTGCTACGGAAGGTCAGATAAAAGACCACAGTCATCCATGTACTTTTATATAATGCTTTGATTGCTTAGAATGCTTTATATAATTTGAAGAGTTTTATTGCTCCCAAGGAAAAAAGTAAGCCTCTTTTGCCCCATCCTTCACTGTGTCTCCAGACAGCCAGAGATTAACGTGTGATTATTGTAGTCCTTCTTCACAGCACAATCAAGCCAAAGATTCCTACAATTTTACCTAACAGTATAGTGGTCTTTGATTAACAGTGTATTCTACACTATATGGCTGTTTCTTTCCTCCAACACATTTTCCTTTGCCAAATGTGGCTCAAGATCAGTATTTGAGACTATTCTTCAAGTGTGAGTAATTGTGTTGGTGTACTTTGAATGCTGTTTTGAATAGATATATTCTCTGACAGAGTGTGAGCTACATGTTACTAGTGCTTCTCTCTGTTCTGAAAACCTTGTAAGTCTAGTATGAAAATAACCGTGAATCATGGTAATTAGATTTCCATTTGAAACATTAGCCAAAGTCTTTTAGGAAACAGAGTGTTCACAGTTTTCAATTAGCAAACTGTTAAAATGTTTTAAGAGGCACTCTTGTGATGTGCCAAGTTTCTTCAAAATTTCCTGGCCCGCAAAATGTATTTGATATTAAAAATGCATAAAGAACTACAGTAATGGAAGGGCAGTTTACAGCTGTTGTATACAAAACCATATTGAGATACAAAGCTATTAAAGGAGGTAATTATCCATATTTCAGATGATCTTATTTTTTGGATGTTACATCACTAACAATTGATCAATACTGTGAGACTGTTGCCTTGTCTGTCCCTCATGCTTCGGAAAGATTGGAGCAGGCTTCTGTGTGACAGTGAAGTCTAGGGAAATGCTAATGCATTTGTCGCAGAATTTTACACCTGGAGAGTAAGGAAGACAGACAATTGTACCTGATCATACCTGTGAATAACCAGATTTCCCTGTTTTCTAGTAATAACATTAAAGATCATGTTCTAAGGCACTAAACAAAATTTAGATTTACTCTGTAAACACTTCTCTTTGGTAAAATTTTTAAGTGCTCCAAAAAGAACTTTCCTCTTGCAGTAGAAATCCTCGGCAGTTACATAACATGGGGAACCTTAATTGTCCAATGAACTTAATAACTCATTTGTAGATCTGGCAATGAAAATATGACTCCCTTTGCCAGCCTCTTTCATGTTTGCTAAACAGTGTTTATTCCAGCCTGGAACATGGTTTTTTGCTTTTCAGAACATACCATGAACATGACTTGAGAAGGCCCTTGAAAAAGGCTGGAGTCAGCAGGTAGGATGAGTGCTTTCTCTGGGTTAGAGAACTGTGGAATGCAGCAAACACCACTTAACATCTGTCTGTTCATTCCAGGGTTAGATGATAAGGTTGGTGCCTGGCTATAAGAATCCAGCCAGGCTTATGGAGTTATAGGCACCTGTAAGGCAAAGTCACTTCTGAATTAAAATCTTTATGGATGCTGCAAGATCTGTGAGCACTGGAGGGTCTTTTGGGAAAACATTCCATGTTTTTTATATTGTGGCCTAGTTAGGAACAGCTCAGCAGAAAAGGCCCTGGAGGCTTTGGTGGGTATGAGGGCTGGACGCGAGCCAGCAATGTGTCCTTGTGGCAAGGGCAGCTCGTGGTGGCCTGGGCTGCATGAGCAGTGTTGCCAGCAGCTCAGGAGTGACCCTTTCCCTCTGTTCAGCACTGCTGGAGCCCTGTCTGGAGGTCTGTCCAGTTCTGGCCTTCCCAGTACAAGAGAGACATGGACATAGCTGAGAGAGCCCAGTGAAAGATTGCAAAGATGATTAAGAGACTGGAGCATCTCTAGTGTGAGAAAAGTCTGCAAGAGCTGGGACTGTTCAGTCTGGAGAAAAGAAGGCTTGAGGGGGAAGTTTATATTATAAATAAATAGACGGACCTGTAGGGAGGGTGCAAAGGGGACAGAGCCACGCTCTTTCTGGTGGTACCCATTGACAGGACCAGAGGCAATAGGCACACACTACAACACAGAATGTTCCCTCTGAACAACAAGAAGCCACTCTTTCACTGTGGGGGTGGCTGTGAGGCTGTGGGGTCTCCATTCCAGCTGATACTGAAAAGTTGTCTGGACATGGTCCTCAGCAACTGGCTGTAGGTGGCCCTGCTTGAGCAGGAGGGTCTGAACAGATGATTTCTGGTGGTGTCTTCCAACCTTAACTAGTCTGTGATTCTGTGGCATCTTTGTATTTTTGACTGAAAGTTTAAAAAGCCCTACTGCAGTGGCCTTTCAGAGATATCTTCATGCACAGGAAAAGAACATAAGAATTTCTGGTTCCTTTTAAAGTTAAGAATTAAACAGAATAGTCACATGCTATGTGTATGTATATATGAAATCTCTGATCCATTTGAATGTATGTATATATGAAATCTCTGCGCCCTCATGCAAGAGAAGAAATTAGTTTGTTGTAGATCCTGTTAGATTAATGACCTCTTAGTTGTAAGCAGGATATGGAGAACTTGCTGGTTACTGGTATCTTTGGAGCTTGACTGTCATGTAGCTAATGTTTCTAATGCTTATGGCTGCAGAATTTCATGGGAAGCAGATAGGTTAAAGTGCAGAGTGCTCTGATGCATTTTGTGACAGGATCTGTTCTTTATAATTTCCTACCTTTTTAGTAATTTCCTTTTGAAAGCCTGGCTTTGCTGTGTTCTGTTTAGACATGGTTGTTATCCTGAGGAAGTTTTAGCAAAATAGTTGTGCTCCATCTAATCTTGGCAGATCATTCTGCACGTGAACCTCCTTGACTGAGACCACGGTTTTGCAGCTGTTTGGCCAAAGTGAATTGAGTTCATTTTAGCCCATATGAGAGAGTTGATGGTAAGTGGCATCATTGTTTTCTGGAGCCAGCCGGGAAGCCGATGAATGAATGAACATTGACTCTGAGTTGCTCTCAGCTCACCACTATGTTCAAGCAGGTGATGAAGCAGATGTAGATGTCTGTGCTCCCTCCCTCGCATTCTGTTTGGGAAATAAGAGTCCTTAATTCTCCCAGGCCATGTATCCTCAAGCTGGCCTGCAGCTCATTATCAGTATTTATTGCTGTTGTCTGCTCCTAGCAAATCCCATCTTCTCTCCTTCTCCTGAGTGCCAGATGTACAGCAAGTTATATTCTCTGCCTTGGACATGTAAACACTTGTGGCAAACAATCACAGTCGTTTGTGGGCTCTAGGCACAAGCTGGAACCAGCAGACTGGGTACCTGGTGACACATTTCTTCATGCTTCACAATCTTCCTGAGATATTTTTTATCCCAGGAGAATCATATTTGTGTACCCAAGTGTCAGTTTTGTCCTGTATGATTACAGTAGCACAACAGTGAGAACTGGAGTAATGCCATTGTTGTTATATTTTGCCTCTACTCCATAGTCATTAATTTTCCATTATAGAGCCTGACAGTTTGGTGTCATCTTTAACTGTTCAATTCTGAAATTTTACTCAATACAGGCTGCAAGAAAATGAGGAACTTCTAGTCCTTCTCTGGCTTTGAGCTACAGATTGGTTTACTCCCCTAGCTGAGAGCAAATTTGAATATGGTTTTCCATTGTGTAAACTACTTTTTGATTGTGTCAATTCCTGACCTCTTAAGGAAAATAAAGTCTGTCTTGAGTGCTAGAATACACAGAGATACCGAAACACAAACTGCAAGTGCAGCTATCCTGGTGCCTGGATTTTAAAAGCTAACAAATATAGCAGCAATAAATGTTTCAAGAAATCTAGATATATTAGATATTTTCTTCCCTTAGAAGTAGGCCTTAGCAACATGATAATGTGGGCACAAGCAGCTATAAAATCTGACACTGTACAGAATAAAGTGCATTTTCTAGTCTGTGTCATTATACAGGTTTGCTTAATATTTGCATCTGCAGCTTAATATTGAGCTTCACAGTGCTCACTGATCTTCACAGACAGCCTCAAAAACTCACATCTAGCTATAGAAATGCTTCATTTTAAGATGTTGTTTTATAGCATTTCAAGTAGAGTGACCTTTAACATTTTGAATATGCATTCATGTAGCCAGGCAGTGCTAATCTAAGCTGAGCTTTGCAGAAGTTTAGTTGAAGTTCACTAACAAGCAGAAGGAATTCAAATGAATGAGGCTTTTCTAGTTCCTACACAGTCATTGCTTTGCATTTGAATTCTTACAAGACCTTTCACAGAGAAATTTCTTTCCTGGCCAAGGATATTCTTGTGTGCTTGAGTGGAAACATGAGAAGCTTTATACCAATACCAGATTGTTCTCTAAATATAGCCACTTCTAGTTATTATTTTAAACTGAGTGTCAAACTGGAGAGTTATTAGGGCAGTAGCTGTGGTTTGTTTGAAAAAGAAGAGAGAACGTTGCACAGTGAAGTTGTCTTATATGGAAATAAGATGAGTGGTATGTGTAGTTTGGACTACCACTTGTAGGTAGAAACCTGAGAGCAGTAATCAGTGTTTGTTTTTATATAAATTTGGAGTGAGTATAAAGTGAATATAAATTCACAGCTGATGGATGTTGAAGCCAAAAATAGGGTTGCATGATCAATCATCCCTTACTAGCATAGGAATGAGAATCTTTTCCTGTGCTGGGTCAGCTAGATAGTTTTCTGTTAGTTAAAAAAGTTCTCTTTTCATGGTTCTTTAGATTTTGTGCTGGTTTTCTGATTTGTTTTTCTATTTTTTTTGAGAGAGACCATTTTGTGTTTTCTGTTAGCTATGCATCTAGAAGGAAGTTTTATTGCTATGCCTATGGTTGACCTGCAGGTTAGTCCACTGTGAGAAAGCTGAAGCCCAGAGCAGTAAGAAGTCTCGACAGAAGTCCACAGACTGAAAATATTTAAACAATTCTGTGAAAAGGCCAAAACCTCCTACTTTATCTTTGAAACTTGCTGGAAAATGGAATTTTTGCCTGCTGGACATCTGCACTTGCTGAATCATCCTCATAAGGTCTTTTCTAATGCAGTGGCTGTACCATCTGATTTTGTATGAGCTGCTTTGTCCTGCAGTGTACCCCCTGGCAGGGAAGGGTGGCAGACAGAAGGGGCCTCACAGGAATGTTTTGCTCTGGCCTGATGGAAGAAGGCAGCCTGGAATCTTTTGGGAAGATGTTTGCAGGCTTTACCTGGCCAGGGAGTCTGTGCATTTAAGCACAGGCTGCTGAGCAGGTTGCATGGTGTGCCCAGGGAAGCTGCTGCTGGGTTTCCATTAGTGCTGCTGTGGTCACTCTTGTCCCCTGAGGTGCCTGAAGGTGGCAAGAAAAAGCCCTGCAAAGGCATGGAGGAGAGCTTAGGAGTGGTAGATTGTCCAAAGCCATGAATGCATCAGATAGGTAGACCACAGCATATCTGTTGAAAAGGCTGCTGAAGGAGTCCAGGTCAAAAAGGAATTGATATGCAGCGTGGAATTTCAAAATTTAACCAGTAGTCATGGCTCTACTTTCCAATCACTTTATCTCTACCAGCTTCTTATATCAGTACATTGCCAAACAATAAATCCATTTTTTTCCAGAAAGCTGAGAGAATTATAAAAATTTTGAAATGTTGTGACCTCTGTCAGTCCTCTATCAACCACTTCTGCTGCCCATCATCTCTAACTAATGCCAGTAGTCTTGTGACAGCCACAGTCTGCAAGCATCCACAACCAAAGAGCCATAAGCTGTGAGGGAGGATGGACCACTACTGTGACAACTTCAGTGAGCATCAGAAATGAGCATGAGATGGATTGCTCAGTTCCAAACTTTTATTCATTTGATGATTCCCTGGTCAGATTAAATCAAACCGATTATATAAGTAATACTCCAGATAATTGTTTTTGCTCTTTTCTCCAGTTGCAACATATTTTTAATTTTCATCTAAAGCGATTAATTAAATTAATTGCTTTTAAAACACCAACTGTAATGAACTAGTCTATACTTACTGCTTTATTCTCCTATTTCACCAGCTTATTGCACAACTGCATAATATTTAATAATAATAATGTGGAGATAAGCACGACACATAATAATAATGTGGAGATAGGCACAGAATTGAGGGCGAGAAGTGGGTGTGGACTGTAGGGGGAAATGAAGACCACCGAAAACTATCAAAGCCCTCTGGACTGTTTCCATAAAGGTCTAAAAGAATGTACCATGTGTGGTAGCCGATTCACATAGAAGGCAAGAAACTTATTTCCAGGCAGGGGTAACTTACCTGTAGGAAGGTAGCTCTGCAAAGCCCAGATGCTTGGGCACTTCCAGGACCCTGGACACCCCAGCTGGTTCAATACTAGAGCCAGGACTGGTGACATCTTTTTCTTCCTTCCTTTCTCTCTTTCTCTCTCTCCTTCTTTGATTAACATCTCTCTCCCTCTTCTCTTTTACCCTACGCCTTTATCCAAAACCCACTGTTTTGTGTTCATATAGCAGGTCAGGAACAAACACACCAATTTCCCTGCAAGGGTATAATTTACTAACAAAACTTCACCAGCTTTTGCAGACCCTCTGACTTTTGTCATTCCTTTTGACCGGGAGCCTCGATGAATCTTACAGAATCTTTCAGAAAATTTAGTTACCTACTTGCAGGGTGTATTTTATTGACCCGCGCCATTATAATTTTTTTAAAATGGAAATAGTAAAATGCATATAGCAAAGTTCTTTGCAGCATTCTTGTGTCATTACATTTTCCGAAGTTCAGAATGTGAAGAGTTTTTGCCTTAGATAGTTTTTTTGTACTAGATCAGCTTCTATCAGCTTCTTGGTACCTTTAGAGACCAGGGTTTTGAAGACTGGTGTGTGAGTTCTTGTGCTTTCTTTCCTTCCTCAGAACACTGCAGCTGTAGGGCTCAGTATTTTGGGTTACTTCAGTATCATGCATTGAAAAGTTGTCTTTTCTGAGTTCCCAATGGTTATAAATATTCCCCTTGTTTTCCAAGATAAAACTTGGCAAGCATCTTCTCTTGTGCCCTAGTTTACTCTCAGCTTCTGAGGTGTGGAGGAGCAGCAGCTCTGGGAGTTTCCCTCTGCATGCTCTGAGTCTTTCTCCTGCTTCACAGCGGAGGGAGAGGCTGGGCACCATGTCAGAAGGTTGCACTGATACCACGTTTCATTGCAAATCTCGTGTGTGTGTGTGTGTGTGTGTGTTGTGAAGCAGCTGTTGATGCTATTTGAGTCTGTAGCTTGGAGCAGAGGCTGGAAAAGACATCGCTACACCTTTTTATTTTAAAGAGTTGCAATTTGAACCCAAAATAACAGTTGTCTAGTAAGTCTAATTGCTCATTAACATTTAATAAGAAATTAATTGTCTCTGTATTCCCAGAGATGTCCATTGATACTTCTTGGATGAGCACACCTGCAGATTTCTTCAGTAAACAATGAGCTTTCTCTGCAAGCAGCAGAAATTTCTGGCTCTGCAGGGTAACAGGCAAAGCTGGTGGGATCAGCTGCAGGGACAGGCTTGAAAATCTGTTTCTTGAATTGTTTCACTATAAGCAAAAGCACTGAGGCCCTGCCAGCGACCAGCAGACATGCCAGCACTCCTGACAGAGCTGTGAGCAGCGCATGGGAGCACTCACATGCGCCCCGTGTGAGCTCCTGGCTCCCATTTCCCCTCCAGGGACGCGTGCTTGCAGAAAATACTTTTGCAGCAGAGAATTTGCTCTTCCTGGGGAAGCTGCAGACACAGAGAACATGTGTTTGGGATCGGCACTGAATGTGTTTGTTGATGCCGTATGAACTTTGGTAACGCCTTCAAGCCTTGCAACATTTGCCTTGTCTCAACTTATGAGTTATACTTCATGGCAAATATGACACTAAAAAGCATTCTCAGAAGGCGTGGACTAAGGACTGTTTTTAGAAAGACCACACAAAGCTTGGCAGATAGAGCAGAGTTATTTCTGCAGGGTTTATTTTCTGTGTAGTTTGTTTTTATTCAGAATAACTGCGAGGCACATGCTGCTCAGTTAGGCTTGTGTGTTCACACAGTTGATAGCACAGCCTGCACAGGCAGACCTCCACGCTGAAAAGCAGCAGCAGGAGCTGGGAGGCAACAGGAGGGTAGTGCCACAGTGTGCTTATTCTATGCTTTATTCATACCTGGGCATCCATCTGAGACCACTCTTGGGTACTTACTAACAGCCAGCTGGGAGGAGGTGAGGTCGGATCTGCTGGCACATTTTGGGGTTCTTTAACTGCATTGTGAGCAATACTGAAATGTAGGGTGTACATTTGCAAGGGAACTACTCCTTTGGGGTAGTGCTAAGTGCCCAGTGAGATTTAGTACACTGAGTGTAAGTTAAACAGTGTTTTATGGATTTAAATAAACTTCATTGATGTCTATTTGATCACCCTAGGGTCACAGAATCACAGAATATGCTGAGTTGGAGAGGTCCCATCCAGATCATCGAGTCCAACTCCTGACCCTGCTTAGGACACCCCAGGAATCACACCATGTGCCTGAGAGCATTGTCCAAACTCTTTGGGAACTCTGTCAGGCTTGGTGCTGGGACCACTTGCCTGGGGAGCCTGTTTCAGTGCCCAGCCACCCTCAGGGTCAAGAACCTTTTGCTGATATCCAATCTAAACCTCCCCTGACACAGCTTCGTGCTGTTTTCTTGAGTCCTCTCACTGGTCTCAAGAGTGCAGAGACAGTGTCTGCCCTTCCACTTCCCCTCGTGAGGGTGTTGAAGAGCACAGTAAGTCCTTCCCTCAGCCTCCTCCTCTCTAGGCTATTTAGGATATAAAATAAGTGGAATAAGTTCTAATAGCCTCAGTGATCCCTTAGGGGAAATAATACTAATATAATAATAAAAATATCTAATAAGAGGCTATAAACTCAATTACTTTGGAAAGTTTTGACAAGCTTTTACTTTGACTTTGACTGTGAAACAGGAGTCGGTGAGGACATCTTGAAGAAAACAGTTTCATGAGCTGGCAGGGTCAGATTTTTTCAATGACTCATTTATATCTCAGGTTTTACTTTGGTCTTTATAAATGTGTCTTATAGCTCAAGTGGGATTTGCTGAATTCCTTTGTGAGCAATTGCCCAAGGATAATACTGGATATTCACTGGAATGACATTGCAGAAAATACTAAAATTCACCAACATTCTCAGGAGCTTTTCACTTCAAAAGTAATTTAGGAAAAAAAAATGGAAATATTTGAGGCTTTTGTTACCCATAAAGTCTTAGCATCTGTGGTGACAAATGTCCCAGGGCAGCTGGGGAGTACTTGAAGGGGATGCCTGTAGGAATTCATTTGTTGACTGTTGCCTAGCAAGGGGAAGCAGAGAGCCCACCACAATGTGACAGATGTATGAAGACTGGACTGGGACAGACAGATGGCAGAGCCCTGTGCCTGGTGACATCTGATGGCCTGAGGTGAATTTAGATGTGTTAGGTGGTTCACTGAGTTGGACAAAGAAGGGTTTGACAAGCTATTTTAATAAAAATAAAGCCTAGGGAAGATAAAATATATCAAACCACAATTGTTTACAATCAACAGTTAGATACGCCATAGAAATCCAAATACTGCTTCCTAAATCTCCTAAATGACTAAACAGTCATAGCATTGACTGGCATCTATCTCTTTCCGTCCCTTATATCAGAGTATGCTCAAGAAGTTGTCTTTTGCTTTTGATACTAAGCAATCCTCAATAATTTTGGATAGTTCAATTATCCTGCTTGGAGCAGAAGCTCCATGACTGAATCATCTTCCAGTGGTTCTAGGGACTGCGACTACTTAGGGACAGGGGAGAGAATCCTAGGACATCAGCCCCTCCCCACAGAGGCCCACAGCATCCTGTAAAACACTTTGTGAATTTTATGGATATTGAGATCTTCAGTAAATTCACCACTGTTCTAGAGATTAGAGTTATATATCTTGGCACTATTTTGATAAACGCTTCCCCAGTTTTGTGATTCTGGCTCAGTCTGTCTGTACACCTCATACACACTTTCAGTTGCTACTAGCCCCTGCCAAGCGGAAATGATGTACAGGACTGCAAGCCTAGAAGCATCCCTAATAAACTGAAGCAGTCTTTGAAATAGTTATTTGATGCATGCAATTGTGCAGAACTCTAGGAAATGTTAGCCATGGCCTGGTGGTTGTGATGTTCAACATGAGTAGATGTGTTCCTTCACTGAAGGTTTTGTGATTGTGCATGTTGAATCTTCTCCATTGCATGCCCCTGGTGCAGGATGCAGCTTGCAGGGGCAGAAGATGAGTCACTGCATCTGCTTTCTTTCAGTTTCTCAAGAGTGGCCACCAAGTGAGCAGAGCAGGAAATGAGGGGCTGCCCAACAGCAGCCAGTGACAGACTCATTAGAAGGCAGTGATCTCCAGCAGGTTTTGGAAACGGATGGTGTGGCTAAGCCAGTTCCCTCAGGTGACCTGTGACCAGGCTACTGCCCACACTCATCAGGATCTGATTAGCTCACCTGTAAGTTCTTTCTATAGCCAGCTGTTTCAGCTCATGTTTATAAATATGTGCCTCACCTGTCTGCAGCTTTGTTTGCATTTTATGATGTGAGATCATTGATCAGTCCACCATGAGCCTGCCAGTGATCCCAATGATTCTGGTATAAAAAAGAATATGAAACCACTAAGCTTATGTAAAGCAGGAAACTGAACTCATGGGAGTTCAACTTCTGATGTTAGTGAAACCAAGTATGTATTTCAAGTTGTTTTTTTTTTTTTTTTTTCATCTGTGTAGGACTGGGAGTCCAGCTGGGTATCAGAATAAATGGAATTTCTACTACCTAAGTGGATCTGTAGTTTCTCTTGGAGAGACAAGTCTTGTGGACAGAGGTTCCATTTTAGTTGATCAGATGTAGCTGGGAGAGACAGACAAGTGTTTAGGCACATGAGCTGTTTTCCAGGGTAGTGCAGTAGGCCAAGTGATTTGGCAGATGCTGAGAGAGCAGATCCAGGCAGTAGAAAAGTTTAGCTTTTATAGTCATGCATTTAGTGCATCCACATGGTTTGCAGATGCACTCCAGAAGGCCACCAGCTGAGGCTTTTTTGCTTCCCCAAGGGAAAACCCGGTCCAGGACCTCCCATGCATGCTGTGACCCTAGTCTGTCATGAACCAAAGCCGAGTCATGACGGGCAGACTTGTTTCTGGCTCTTGCCAACTCCAAAGCTTACCTGCCCTCTCCCTCCCAGCACCACTACTTCCTGTGACCAGTCTGACTGCTTCCCTAAGCCCAGGATTGCTTCAGAGCTTGGCATGGATGTGAGCACCATGGGCTTTTAGTTTAACCACTTTGGAGTACACCAAGGACATGAACTTGACTCAGCCAAGAAATCTTTACTTTTGACATGCCTGATCTTTCAGATGATGGAAATCCAGACATGCAGAAACCAAAACAGTGTTGATTGTGTTGGAGTACCTCTTCTTCTCTTTCTTAAACTCCTACTCCCCATGGCTGTTCTTGTCACTCTGATCCAAGGAGGAATAAATGCCCCATTTTAAAACATAGCAAGAAGTCCCTTGTTTCATGGTCTGGCTCACCAAATTCCTTCTGCTGGCTCCCTGTGGAATGCTGGCCTACAGTTTGATGTGGATTGCAGTTTTGATAGTTTTTTCTTCCAAGATGTTCCCCCAAAACTGTGTGGACTACAGTTAGGCAGGTTTGCCTTGGCCAGGCTGAGATGTGCTCATACCAGAGAGCACATTTTGTGCATGTAATACAATATAGAGCAATACAATACAATATAATACAGAGGTTGTAATATGTCACCTGCATACTCCTCTACATCACATCACGTGCACCTATGTAAGCAACTAAAAGGAGTGATGAGCGAAGTAAATAGACAACATAATGCAAAAGGAATGAAATTTTGTATTTTTCTGCTGAAGGAGGGATGCACTGCACCAAGGCAAGCAGCTGTGCTGGAAGAAATGTCACAGTGCATTCCTTTGTGTGTTTGCTCCTGGTGGAATCATGATTAAGCAAAGAAATAGAGCTAGTAATGGAAGATATGAGAAATGTAAACAAATAGATGCTTGGTGATTTCTACTGTATCTACTTCTTATCTTTAGTATTCCCTATGCACTGGGGGCAATGGAAACTCATGTAGGATGCCAAAGAATAAAGGAAAAACTCTTTTCAATTATTTCCCATCCAGAAATTCACAGCAGAGAACCTTGTGTCTCCAAATATTGCCTATATTGGAGACACAAGATGTTGATGTATACCAGTTAACAGAAGTCATGGAGATGTCTTTTGGAAAGAGCTGTCTCAAGGAAAATCAGAGATACCCAATAAAAACTTGGCAGCCTTTGTGTCAGCAGATGAAAAGTTGTCGAAATTATGTGATGAGTAGCATGAAAATGAGAACTGAGTGATGTGAACAGCAGTTTCCTGAGACTGATGGGTCGGTTGAAACAAGAGAAACAAAATTTGAAAGTGCATGAAAATTGTTGAGGTCATTGTGAAAGGAAAAAACCACATGCTTGTGGCCCAGAACAAACAGGAGATCTGGTGCATGATGTAAGGATCTTGGGACTTGAAGAGGAACAAGGAGAGGAAGCATCCCCAGTGCAGTGGAGCAACTCCTCTAAATCAGAATCAGAAAACAGCAGCTCAGGCTGGACCCTTGCCAGACCTTCACAGGCAAGCTAATGGATGGAGGCTGGAAGAATTTTCCAGAGTGGTAGTAGCTGCACACAGATGCTGCAGTCACAGAGCATTTCAGGCTAATTGTATTGGTTTTGACAGTCTTTCTAACAGCTGTATTTCTGAACTTCCTGAGGGAACAAAGGCCAGGGCAGGAGGTGGAGCTGGTAGTTAATTCATAAAGCATCCTTTGGGAAAGGAGACTCGAAGATTTGCCAGCCCCAGGGCTGGCAAACAGTTCTCTGGCATGGTCTGGGTGAATGTGGCAAGAAAAAGATCAAATCAATAATCTCAGTTCCTGTAGGGAGACTCAGCTTGTAAAGTAAGGTGAGCTGGAAAGAAAGCTGCTGGATGAACTGCTGTTGCCAGGTTTGTCCATTTGACCAGAGGAAAGTGGGTGGCTACCTGGCTGAACTGCCTGTGTGTTCATCACACCAGGCTGTGCTTTTCTAAAAAAATTCTTCTTTTTTTTTAACATACTACTCAGCTTTGTGCGAGTTACCTGGAACCCTGTTGACTCCCTGAAGATGACTAGCACAGGAGCAGATCTGGTGGGGTATTCAGGTTCCCTCCCTGCCTGGAAGGGCAGCCAGGTGGAACCACAGGCTTTTTATGCAAAGAAATATCTTTGGGCTTGAAACTGCAGCTGCCCCTGTAGATACAGAAGAGAAAGCAAAACCTTCACAACAGCAGTCACTGCAGATAATAAACACAAAACACCCACCTCCTGCTTCTCCATCCCTCAGCTGCTTTCACAGAGCTGCTTTTAAGAAACCATGGAGGAGACAAGGAGGCTTAAAGAACAGAATGTTCTTTCAGTGATGACAACACAGATTAGTCCCAGGGTATACCACGTAGGTTGTCTGGTGTGAATCTAACAGCTTAACAGATATAAAATAGTCTGTGGCTTGATGGGAATGAAAACAGCAGTTATACCCTGCAGCATCAGGTAGCTGTAACCATGGCACCCCCTTGAATGTCTGGGACTGACACTCTACGTTCATTATGTGGGCCAGGCTTTTCCACTCAGCCCTGTGTGTATTGTAAGTGTATCCATCTGTTCAGGGGAAAAACTGCTGCTGCAAGTCTCCCACAGGCCAAGGGGAAGGGATTAAACACTGCTCTGGCAAAAGCGGATCAGTGCTTGTGTTCTTTTGAGACAATTTAATAAGTAACACTCTGAAATGAGCTACCTGCCCTTACAGTTTCAATCAATCCCTTTTTACCAATGAAGAGAAAGAAATAGGAGCACGTATAGGCGAAGAAAATGACACTTTACTAACAAAACAAAATAGCAGCAGGCAAAAATTAACACTAACAGTCACTAGTTACGAAGGTGCTGAAATCTCACCGGCTCTCGGGGAGCAAGGGGAAGCTCCAAATGGGGAAGTGAGGGTGCTCTCCTCAGGCACTGCATGGTCTGGGAGACACGAGGAGGACACAGACAAACTCTGTCCGGTGCAGCCTTCTCTCTCGATCAAAAAACCGGGAAGGCAGGAGCTTCCCAAGCAGTTGTGGTGGCAGAATTGCTGGTGTAGCAGAGGCGTCAGCCTTTGGTTCTCTGGGTGTTGGTGCTGGGGTCTTGCTGCCTCCTGCTGAACTCCGCCGGTGTTGGTGCTGCTGCTGCCAAGCTGCGGGTGTGTTGGGGGCAGAAAGGATCTCCCCAGCACTGAGGCAGCACCCTCCAGCCCCTCCAGCTCTTGCCCCACCCTGCAGAATTCACTCGGAAACAGGCTTTGATTGTGAAATGCATCTTCTCGCGTCGCTGCTGTTGTGGGTCCACAAACCTGCCCGAAACAGCCTCCTCTCTCTGAAGGCAAGAGAGAAACTAAAACACCCACCAAGGGGAGACTCAGGCTTGAGGCAGAGCTTGGAAGCAAGGGAGCTCTGTTTGGGGGACCCCGGCTTTAAAAAGACCCAGCACCTGCTGGCCCCCTGTTTCCTGGCACACTGCCAGGTCTTGGAGAGACACTACCAATGTTGGGCACAGGTAGATGTGGAATAAAATAACATTTTGGGTTATCCACCACACTGTTGCTGCATTTTCTTACCTGCAGGATACACTTCATTATTTTGTGCCTCTGGCTCTATTGTTAATATTTCCAACTATATTTTTCTGGAGAGGTAAGAAGACTTCATAGATCTCAGAAATGTACTGCTTTTCTACCCTTTTTTTTTTTTTTTTTGAAGTAAAATACAAAAAGAAATCCCAAAACTAAAGCCAAGACCCAAAATTGAGATTCTGAGATTCCACAGAAGGCATCAGTAGATCAAGTTTCGTCCTAAGGAACCCTGGTAACATTCCTTCCTGTTTCTGTATGGGAAATACAGAGAAAAATTAAAACAGGACCTTGCAAGTGTTAGACATTTCTTGCACGGTCTTCTGTATAAATGAGTATTTAATCAAATGTAGTTCTAAAATCTTCCTGCCTCATAGTTCCTTATTATTGTTTCTCTTGGAGCTTGCTGCTTATATTCAGTTTTTCTTGTAAAGCTGTACTGTGGCTGAACTAAGTGAACAGCTGTGTCAGACATAAACTTTACCAAGAGCCAGAACAAATCTGTGGTTACCCTTCCAAATTTTTACAGAGGAAATGTAACATTGAACTGGTAATTTTTTTTTTTATTTCAGTGGATATTTGGGGGCTTTTAAAAATTTTTCTCAATGCAATTTGTTTTAGTTTATTAGCCAGCATCTGGCTTTTTTGTCTTGTTTGTGCTATTTACAGTGGAAGCAATCAGTGTAGTTTCTGTGCTCTTTTTTGGAAAAAGCACAATTTCTGACCTCAGTAGCCCTTGTTCCTTAGCCATTGATGTAACCACTGCTGACAGATCTACTGATGCCCACCTTTATGTATATATTTTTGGAAAACTTGGGTGAATGACTCATGGAGTTAGTGCATCACCAACTGTAATTGAGAAGAGCTTTGTATAGAACTGCTTATTAGAGCAGCAAGATGACAGACATTGAAACAGGAGGATTTTAAATATCTAGTTTCATCGGTGCATAGTTGCACTGAGGAAGGATAGGCTTGAAACCCAGTGTCCTAATTCCCCCTGGACTCAATGTTTTGCTTGAACATGGAGGAATATAAAATGAACACATGCTTGGTTCTGTAAAGTTTGATTCAGTTGTCAAGCAGAAGACAGTCAAGTCACATGGTAGGTAAAACATCATCATAGAAATGTGAGTAGAAAGTGCGTTACTTACTAGCCTGAGTAGTGAGAGAGGGAAACACATCTGAGTCTCCTTTCTCCTGTCCCTTGTCCTGGCTGGAGGTGTTTGCCTTTACCAGGCATCTGCTGGCTGTCAGCTGTCAAAGGTAGTTAGCAATCCCTGGCTTTTGTCATGTCTGCAGAGGTTTGTCTTTGCTCAGGAGTGAACAGGCCTCATTGATAGAGATTTAAACTAGAGGTGTCAGGGAATGAGACAGTGTCAGGTTTGCCCCTGACAAGCTGTGGGATGACATATGAAGGTTAAAGGGACTGGGTGCAGGTGAGGGTTCTCAGTCAGTGGACCTGAGACGTGCTGGCCACACTAGAGCACATTTGATGTCTTGTGGAGACAAGCCAGGGGCTCCTGAGGTAACAGAAGCCAAGAAACACCAGTGAAATATCTCAGTGAGATTAGAAAGTATTCCTCCAAGAGGGCAGCTCAGCTGAGGTGCCTTTGCACCTCACAAACAGAAGGAGGAGGAAGCCACTGTGCTGCTGCGAAGTTATAACCTCGTTGTCCTTACTGAAACTTGGTGGGACAAATCCCATGACTGGATCGCACCTACGGATGGCTACAGGCTGTTCCAGAAAAGTAAGGGTGGAGGGATTGCCCTCTGTTTCAGGAGGTGCATTGAGTGTAAAGTTCTGTCTCTGAAGAACAGGCATGAGCAGGCTGAACGCCTGTGGGTAAGAATCAGAGACAGCAAAGAGAACCTCATGGCTGGTGTGTTCCACAGGCTGCTCAAGCGAGGGGAGCCCGCTGACAAAGCAGCTGCGAGAGGCATTGTGCTGGCAGGCTCGTGTCTGCCCAGGGGCCTTGAACTCTGGGCAAGTAACAGGACGAGCTGTGGGCAGTCCAGGAGACTCCAGCAGTGCACAGAGGATAACTTCTTGTTATAGACAAGGTTATAGACAGCCCTACAGAGGGGGTGTGATACTGGACCCATGGGTTGCCAACACAAGTTAATTTGAGCTGTCAAGATTAGAGACAGCCTGGGCTTCAATGATCATGCACTGAAGGAGTTTGCAGTCCTGAGGGATATGGGTCAGATAAAGAGTAAAGTCAGAATGATGAAATTTAGAAAAGCAAAATTCTAGGTTGTCAAGGATGTAGTCAATAGGATCTTCTGCTCTGAGGGACAATAGGAAACTGCTCTGAGGGACAAGGGAGGAAAAGAATCCTGGTGGATCCTTAAGGTTGCTTTCTGTAGAGCACAAGAACTTGCAAAAGGAGGAAAAGTTCAGGCAAAGAAGGCAAAAGACTGCAATGGATTAGCTGGAACCTGCTGGTTGAACTAAAGTGTAAGAAAGAAATCCACAGTGAGTGGAAGCAAGGACAGATATCCAGGGGAGACTATAGAGTCACAACCCAGTTGTGTAGGAATGGGGTGAGGAAGGCAAAGGCAAAGCTGGAGCTGAATTTCAAAAAGGTCAAAAAGAAAAAATAAAGAGCATCTATATGTCTGTCAGCCAGAAAAGGAAGGTCAAAGAAAGCATTTGTCCCCTTGATGAGCAAGGCTGGCAAATTGGTAACTAAGATGAGGAGAAGGCTGAGGTGCTGAAAAGTTTTTTGCCTCAACTCTCACTGTCAGCCTCTCTCCCCATGCCTCTTGAGTGAATGGACTGTAAAATGTGGCTGGGGGAAGCCACGTCCCTCAGAAAGAATTAGGTTTGTGACCACCTGAGGAGTCTGAGCATACATAAGTCTGTGGGACCTGATGAGATGTATCCCAGAGTCCTGAGGGAGTTGACTCTACAGTTGCCAGGACCACTCTCCATGATGCTCAAAAAGTCAGGTCACTCAGAAAATTACTAAGAAAGTTCAGCTTTCCTGTATTTGCACAGGAAACTAAGGGCTGCATCTACCCCCCTGTGCAAGTAATTGCTGGAAATTGCATGCTTGTGTTTCTGTGTCATCAGGCTTTTCCTAGAGTTTTGTGATTACTCTCATCTGCCTTCCTGTGATTTTGAAGAGTAGCTCTCTCTTGATAACTCCTGAATGACTGCTATAAATTAACTGTCATGGGCATTTGCAGGAGGACTGTGGCCTGCTGCAAAATGGAGCTGCATGTTACATTTTTGAGAGGCTACACCGCTGTGCATTCATCAAATTCTCCACAGACTGGAAAATAACCTTCTATTACTCCCACAAACAAGTGTGGAAAGTTGTCTGCTTTAATGTAAGGACCCCCCCCTTCGCCTTGCTTTGCTCTCACAATTGCTCTGTGTCAGTCCTTGAGGTCTGCATTGTGAGACCTTCCTTTCTGCACCAATGGCCACTGCTGTTACTGAAGCACAGTTTAGGGCAAAGGCTGTGTAGTCAATGCTGCCATTCATTTGGAAGAAATTTAATGTTGGCGTTTTCCATGCTTGGTACTGCCAAGTGCCACGCTCCCTGATCCTGATTAGCAAAGCATTTGAACCTACACATAAAGCTCTCTATCAGTGCTCACATTGATTTCAGCAAAGCCAATTACACATTTAAGTTTTCAAAAGAAGCTAAAAATTATTAGGTTGGGAGTGAGAGCACTCTCTTTCCAGAGAGTTAATGAGTATGTAAAATTAATCCTTTTAGAAAAAGCAACCAACCCCCATCCCCAGTTAAAAAGGGAGTTCATGATCTTTGCTCCCATACCTGAGGTGAATCAAACAAAAGTGGGAGCAAGTGCACAACACACAGACAGCAGAGTCAAATTTACACTGACATAATCATCCCGATTGGAAATTATAAGAGGCTTTCTTTGAAACCACTATTTTTGTAGAAGAAACCTTAGTCCATATACAATTAAGTTTTAAAACCTGGCAGCCATTTAAGCCTCATAGCTGGTAATTTGAGGTCTTCATGTGAAAGTATTTTCCTATGTCAATGCTGATTTATTTCTGAAAAAAAAAAAAGAAAAAGAAAAAAGATTACTATTATAAGAAGGATCTGTTTTCTATGGGGTTTCTCTTGAAGTACAGGCTAAAACAGGGCTGAAATGTAAACTAAAATTGCCAGCCATGGATTCCAAATTGTAGGTTTCTTTGTCAGTAAAATGATCCAAGTTCAGGCCAGCCTAAAAACATAGATTCTTCATCTGAATAGGATATTATCAATTACATCAATGAAAACCAAATGTGCAAGAAGCATTTGACTTCTGATGGAGTCTCGGTGATTTCCCTCTATCTTCCTGTGAAAAGGCATGCGTACCTTGGGCAGGCATATGTCAGTAAATAAATGCTGTCTGTGCTAACTTGTGTGAGCTAACTGGATTAAAGCATGAAAGTGGTTGCTACAGACTTCCTTGTAACATAGTGTCAGATTAAGTATTTGGCACACACATTAAATGCCTATTTTTAAATATTTATTCATGCGTTTATTTTTCTTTCAAATACTGCTGCAGTAACAAGTTACTTGTACTTTACCAGTTATTTTGTATCTTTCCCCAGTAGACTAAAACCAGACAGCAGATATAAAGGGAAATCATGATAAGAGGCAAAAAAAAAAAAAATCCCTAAAAAGGGAAAGAGAATGCAGCTTTTCTGTATTTGCACAGCCCCTTTCACTGCTTAGGGCTGCAGCTATCTCCTAGCAATAATTTATCTTACATCAGTTAAACAAAATGTGCAGTACAAATGTATTTCTGGGCACTGTGTCTGCAGGTGAGAAAGGGAGCAGATGCAGGGGGCTGCTGTAACATGCAGTTCCCAAAGAACGAGGTGTTGTCAGAGTGACTGTCTGCTCAGGACTTTGGGAGCCCCATAAAGCAGATCTGCACGTGTGCTTTGCCTTGATGGGGCGATGACCCTCTGTGCAGATGATTTTTCTCTTTCGGAGAGAATACTTTAAAAAAAGCAGCAAGGGAGCTTCTGAGAAGCAACCCCAGCATGTCTTGGTAGAGTGGGAGGGTTCACGCAGGATTTGGGAGGGGATTTTTGTGCCTCAAAGATAAGCAATGTATTTAACATCAGTGTAGCTGCTGACATTTCTGAGTTATTCAAGTATTTACATATGCATGGAAATTGACAAGCTCTGTGGTCAAGTGAGATGAGATTAAAGAACAAGTTTATTCCCTGGAAAGTGATGTGCTGCTAGGTAAAGGCCTAATTGGACACAGGCCCTGACAGCACTTTTAACTCATACTTGCTGCAAGTGATGAGAATTAGGTATCAGAAATGTGATTTGTCTAATGTACATTGACAAATGGTTAGAAGGATCCTTTTCCTGATAATCTGTGGGACAACATTTTGGACCTGGGTGTCCTAGTTTGTCTTACTGTTTTGTTTTGTGGTGTTTTGGGCTTTTAAAATTTATTTTTAAGTTTTCATTTTTTGTATCACTTGTTTCTGGCATTGCATTTCAGATTTCTGTGGCTCTTGTAGTCCATTTAACTCTTGGTTTTGGTATCTTAGTAGAGCTTCCAGGACCATGCATATGCTTCACTATAATTCATTTGCTGTTGTCTCATTTTTCTACACATTGTTTCTTTTCCACTTTTTTTTTGCCTCCTCATGCACTTTTAGTTTGTCTTTGCACCCTTTTATTTTTATATGGAAGGCTGTTTTAGACTTTGTCCCAAGGAATAATTTTAAAATAATCTTGGACTACTGGTATGTTTAAATGTTGCTTTACATTCTGTAATTTTTTGAATCAGCAGACTTGAACATGTCAGTTTTACTAGAAGTGTCTTTCTAGTTTTGTTATTTGAAACCAGAAGTGCTTTGGGAGTTTTTAGCTGCAATGTCTCATTTTATGTGTTGATTTTAAGCCTACATGAAAATAAAAAGTTTTGATCTTTAAAACAACTAAATATTCCTGCAAAATATTTCTCTGTGGGCAAATTGTCTTGTCAATTAAATTGTCTATCCACAGCTATCAGTTCCAAAGGGTACTACATAATAATCTGCTTTACACAGATTAAATATCTTGTCTCAAAATTTCCCATAATTTAAAAATTGTTTTAAAAAAATATGGGAGACACATGAAGTCACATTTGGGAGAGTATAGCAGGATATCAAAAAGTTAAGTAACTTATCAGAGGAGTGGTAGTCTCAACCTCCTGACCTAGTCCCAGAACTACCATTCTTTCCTAAACAAGTACTCTCTCCAGGGATGCAAAAGCAAAGACTCTGACATTTGTTATTGTGGTGTGTGTCTGTTCCCAGGACATTACATTTCTGTGGATACGTCTTACGAGGGTGAGAAAGCAGTGCTGTCCAGCCCTGACCTGTACTCCGAGGAATGGAGCTGTGTCCGACTGATCTATCAGATAGCAACAACTTCAGACACCTCACCTGATCCTGCCAGGCTCAACCTGTACCTGAGGCAGGAGGGAGAAAGTTTTGATCGTTTGCTGTGGTCAGCCAAGGAGCCATCAGACAGCTGGCTCATAGCTAGCTTAGATTTAACCAACAGCACAAAGAAGTACAAGGTAAGCCCAGTTAAAGAAGATGCCACAGGCTTTCTGGTGCAGCCTCGTGCATATGCTGGGCTGCACAAAGTTCTTTTTTTAATATATGCAGACTTTGAGCCCTGTTCTTGGCTTTCATGTCTAAGGCTGGCAGCACAGGTCAGCTGAGCCCTCTGTCCCTAGCACCCATGAGCAGGGCTGGCACGAGGCAGCGCTCTGACCAGCAGCTGCCTGGAGCAGCTCTGGGGACACACGGCCAGCCGAGGCCTGCCATGAGGATGCTTCATCTCCTGGTATCCCTGAGGAGCTGCTGGTGCCAATGGCAGATACAGGAACCCCCAGGTCCTCTGTCTGCAGCTGTGCTCACTTATTCCTGCCCTCTGTGTCTTTCTGGAAGGAGTCACATGCTGACAGAAGAGTATTTCTACCCAGAAACCATCATGTTGCATCATTCCCAATAATGTCTTGCATAACCACAGCTGAGGAATATAGAATTCCATACTCTTAAATGAAGTGTGGGAATTTTTTACCTTGTCTCATTGTCCTTCAGCATGTCTTCTGTGGTTAAAGAGGAACACGAGCTCCATCTTTAATGCCTTCTGCCAAGCTCTCTCAGCAAAAGCACACCTGACTGTAAGAGGATGATGGTTCCCCAAGAAACATTTAATTTGTTCTCTTGTTTATCCTGTTTAAATATTCAAGTTACTAATGAAATTCTAAAATTGACGGTTTGGTTTATATTGTGCAGCTGGTACTGGAAGGTGAAATGGGACGAGATAAATCCACCAGTATAGCAGTTTTTGAAATCAAAATAACTTCTGGATATTGTATTGGTAAGTACTCTTCTCTCAACCCTCATATTCTCTGCATGGAAGAGAATGCCTTGTTGGCAGTTTTAAAACTGGATGGAAGATCTGGCTTTAAAAAACAGACAATGGCTTTTTCCTAATTGAAAAGTACACTGCCATATTCAATACAGATAATTTTTAAACTAAGAGTGCACAAACTAGTAAGTGGGGTTTTTTCTCCTATCTCTGTGATATATATATACACAAATACACACGCACACACACATGCACACACACACAGATATATATACATATATGCATATTATATACAACAGTGTAATTCCAAATCTATTTATTGTTCAAGCAGGAACAACAGTTATATTTTAAAATGTTTGCACTGCTTCAAATATTAGGCATAACAGCTGCATGACTATTTCTGCTCTCTGCCTGCTCATGGCTTCCTTACAAGTATCATCTTGAGGCTACAGACAAAAAACTGTGCTGATATATATATATTTACACTTACTACCATTTCCTCATGATATTTGCTAAAAACTGCTAATGAAGTTCAAGAATTCCAGTGTCTAGGAGGCTGGGAGATCTTTACATTTCTCGAGAGCTCTGGTGAAGTCCAACCAAGTTGTCACAATTCTTTGGCTCTGTGAAGGAGACAAAGCAGTTGCATTACTGTTATAAAATATTATCCTGCTTTTCTTCTGGCCATCTCTGATTTACAAGGGAAAGTTCTGCTTTGACTATTTACTACAAGGAGGTGGTGTATTTAAATCTGCTTTGTTTGGTTCTAAATTACAGCAGTCCTATCCTGACAAATGGTGAAAATACAGATTGGTTCAAAGAGGATGGAAATGAAAATTTTATCAAAAAATCATCAAAAAATTTGGATAGGCTTGCTTCTGTTTATTATGAGCTCTCAAATGCTGTGTCCAGTTTTATAAATACAGGCATTATCTGCTCTGCCATATGTGAAGTGAGGCCAGTGCTTAGCAATTTGCTGTTCCTATTTCTGTGATGAAAATATGTGCACTCAGCTGGTGGTGTCTGCAATTGCAGAATGTGACTTTGAAGAAAATCATCTTTGTGGCTATGTGAACCGCTGGAATCCTAACGTCAACTGGTTTGTTGGTGGAGGGAACATTCGGAATTCTCAGTCTATCCTGCCCAAAGACCACACACTTAACAGTGCACTGGGTAAGCAACAAATGTAGAGCAGAAATATAGTGGAAAAATCTGAGTGTGTGATTCATGTATGACTCTCATACTGCGAGTTATTATTATGTGAGTTGTTTCCATTGTGGGGTTGGGGTGGGGATGGTAAGAGTGATTTGTGGGAAAAAGGGGGGATTAGAAAGAGGTTGGGGGATTTTGCAGAAGTTCAGACAAAATTGCCTGTAAGCTTTATAAAAAGGTTGTTACACTCTTTGCTAGGATTCAAAAATACTCAAAGACAAGAGTAGAATTTTGGATGTGAGAGCTGGAAAACTCAACTTTCTGTGTATGGACTGCAGTAAATTTTAGATTCTTGTACTGCTGGTCTATATGTATGGACTGCAGTAAATTTTAGATTCTTGTACTGCTGCTCTGTACATCTGGCAGGGGTTTTCATTTCAATGACTATTGAGAAAATTGAGTAGGAAAACTAAGGTATTAAAACATGCTTGGAGAATCTTGGGTGAAACTGTACAGTTTAGAAGTCTTGTTTCTTTCAGTCAAATGTGGTACTGTTAGACCAACCCCTCAGAGACATAATGCTGGGAAAAATTATTGGAATTTTTGCACTTGCCTGGTATGAAATGCTTATCCTGTAACACCTTGCTTGGGGAAGAGATTTTTACACAGCTGTGAGGAAGGCTGTGAGATAACTTCACCTTTGCACAAGGTACCACAGCAGGTGATGGTCAGGACGTGGGGCTGGTGCTGCACACTGTGTGTCTTGCTTGATGTCTGCCTGATGCTTGTGGCAGTGCAAGGAGTCACATCTCATGAAAAGCGGGGTTGATCCTCTTTCCTTAACTCATGCCGCCGTGCCTTTTTATTTACTTCACAATTGTGTGAGTTGAGTTCAGAGTGTCTCTCCAAGTCTTTGTCACCCCCTGGCACTAAAATGCCTGTAAAATTCTGATTGAAGTTTAAACTCACCACAACTTCAACATCAGACAGTGGATCAGCCTATTAAATATGTACTGTGACAGGAAATGCTCCCAACTGGGAGGGATGTTTTCTTGTAGCCACAGCATTTCTGTTTCACACCAAACCCTCACTGCTGAGCATTTACTGAGAAGACTTCAAGAGGCCTAAAGTCACAGAAGAGCCTTCTTTTTGCAAGAATTGGGCTGCGAAGCTGCATCATCCAGGGAGATTGTAGCTAAACTATGAGATGTGCTAGAGCTGCAGAACAAAAGTGAAGCTGAGAACCTTGCAGGCAAGTATGGCTGAAGTCACCACTCCCTGGCAGTGGGCAGTCTGGAGGAGACCCACGGCCAAGCAGCGCTTTCCACCTGAGTGAAGCGAGAAGTGACCTCTGAAGGTCTGAGAGTGCTGTGTGCCAATTGATGTCGTGGTGCCACTCAAACTGAACAGCACAGTTTGCAGTGCTCGTGCTGAAGTACCCCTCCAGTCTGACACTTCTGTCTTCTCCAGGCCTTCTACTTGTGAGGAGCCATTTTTTGTTCATCAAATACTGTTTGATGCTGTGCTTCTGGGAGTGCAGAAGAAGAAAAACTGCAATGCACAGCATGTTTGTGAACATGGATGTTTCCTGCTTAAATTGAGATAGCACTCCCGAAATCAAAATATTAGAAGCTGTACCCTTAGAAAATCCTTCAGGTCATATTGGCTCGTATTAATGATGGGGAGATACTCTCCTCAAATGTAATGCATTTTTCTGTTGATTAACATCTCCCAAAAATCTTCTTTAAGGATTTTACATAAAAAGTCCAGTCTATGCAGTAAAAATAAGACATTTTTATAAACCAAATTCTAGATACACTAAGTGGATATCTTAAAGACTAAAAGCTATTTGACAATAATTTGATATATTAAATGAACTGCTTTGTAGAAGATGAGAAAACACATGGCTTACAATCTTGTTCATTTACTTGAATTGCTTCAGCCGAAGTTGCACTTAAGAGAGACGAAATACTACACCAAGGGAGATAACACGGTTGTTGCACATTTTTCCATTTATGAATGGCTTCCAAAATTTAGAGTTTATTACATTTCAAATATAGATAAATATATTATTTCTAATAATAATAAAGACTTAAGAAAAGAAAGAGCTGGGACTGACTATTTTGCCAAGTAGTATCTTAGCCAAACAATTTTGGGTTGTACATAGGAGGAAAAGAGAGGAAAAAAACTTTTAGAAGCACTAAAATTTTCTAGGAAGCAACCATGTTGCTCATAGATATATATGTCTAGTCCTTTGTCATCTGCTGATACTTCTTGTACGTGGTGTTCTTTAAAGAGTGTCTTATGCCAAATGTTTCTCTGCTTCTAGGTCACTACATGTACGTGGACTCTGTGTATGTCAAACACTTTCAGGAAGTGGCCCAGCTAATCTCACCAAGGACCACAGCCCCAGTATCTGGCTGCTTATCTTTTTATTATCAGCTTAAGCTGGAAAGCAGCATTATTTTTACTGTTTACCTGAGAGACATGAGTGGCTTTTATGAAGAGATCTGGAAAACAGACGGTGCACTGAATGCAGACTGGGCGTTGGCAGAAGTCGACTTCAATGCGCCGTATCCCATGGAGGTAAAGCAACCTTCCTGCTCGGTCCAGCTGCAACTTCCAGATTGCCTCAGACATGAGTGCCAGCTCAGGCCAAGCCAGGAACACAGCAGGCACCATGCAGCATCTGAAAGACAGCCGTAAAGATGTTGGTGATCTGTGATATCCTTTACCCTTTGCATAAAGGTCAAGGAGAGATCACTTTCCATAGTCATGCTTGATTTTGAAGCCAGGGGGTTTAGTGCTTGATCAGAGTATCTTGGGAGGTTGTAGAGTCTCAATGATGGGAAGTTTTTTAGCTGCTGAATAATATCAAGGTTCTCTCCGTTCCCTGTTTCTATGACTCTCTGATTCATTTTTGAGGATGCTGAATATCATAAAATAATGCATAAGAAAAATACTGCAGAAGAAAAATTTTTAAAAATACTTGAGGTCTATTCTCCACCTTAATTAGATCCTGCAGTTCATGAGAGAAAGTCCAAACTTGGGTCCTTTGTACAGTAGCCCTTAAATGTGAAAGACAGCTCTTGATGGTTATTACAATGACTGTCAAGAGTATCAGAAAAAAATTGAATATTTTATTCCCTAGTGTTTTCTAAAAAGTACCCCAAACTTAAAAGACAGAAATAAACAGTGCATGTATATTATATACATACACATATACTTACATATATGTGTATTTTACACATATATATGTAATTTTTATATATATATACAAACATATACTCTCTATATACATACATACTTCTAATACATGGATTACAGATAAATTCTACTTGCTTTAATTCTACCTAAGTTATTTGCTAATTCACCATAACCCTGTAGACTTCCAGAAATTACTAGGGGTAAAGCTAATTTTCATGAGATATTATGTAGGCCTTTTGCACTCTACATAAAGTCAGTGATAATCCATTCAAATCTTCACGGGAAAGGAAGGCAGCTCTCAGAAGGCTTCATAATACAGAATGGTAAGTGAATTACTGATTCACTTAATATAAACTAAATTCATGTTTAAAAAAGGGAAAATCAGTCCTAGTGCTATCGATGGAAATTAATTAATGATCACTTAGAGCTTGGCAATACTGTTGTTGAGTTTGTGAAAATATCCTCTCATTTCCTGGCAGCATTCAAAAATCCATCCAGAATGTTGGAAACTATCCATATGGGAATAAATAGCAAAACACAGGATGTTGTACCACTGGGTAAATGCACAGGGAAACCTTGTGTTCAGCAGGGTATGCAACTTCAGCTCTCTCAGTTAAAAAAAAAATTTAAGAAGATTTTAAAAAGATTAAAAAATATTGTCCAAGAGGGAGATGCAGATAATGAAAAGTATGGAGAAGTTACATCAATGAAGTAACAGTTTTCAGCCCTTATAAAAAAAGATGGAAGTAGAATATGTTAGAGGTTCTTAAGAGCCATGAAGGATTAGAGAAAATATTAACTGTTCCCTGTTTCTCAAAATTTACATTGGTGTTCCAAGTTCTTAGTTACCATGTAACAGTTTTAAAATAAAGTGAACAGAGGGGTCTTTTCATATGTGATTCAACCACAGAACTCACTTCCACAACATACCTAGATACCATTACTAAGATCAGTTAAAAAACTGATCAGAAAAATTAATGGGAAAGGAAGAATTCATCAGGAATATAATGTAAGGGAAGAAGAACTGAAAGCCTGTGATTGTCTTCGGAGCACCTGTAGGTGCTCTCTGCTGGAAAAAAGGCACTGGGCTACACAGGCCTTTAATCTGCTCAAGAAATTTCTATGTAATTTAGCACAGAGATAATTTAATAGAAATAATATTAAACCTTAACACATAAATTCTTTGGTTGCTTCGAGAGGGTGTTCTTCTTTGTTTCATCTAGCTAAAGAAGATTGCTCAGGATTCTTTCACTACCTCTCCTAGTCTGCAAAACATCACAGGCATTGCTTTCACTGAAACGAATCTCACTCTGAAAGCTTTTGTCCTTATTTCCTTGCTTTGTCCCTGGGGCTGGCTCTCAAAGTTTTCCTGTATCTCAGACCTTTGATACTTAAGAGAAATTTTAAGACACTTCCTCAAGAGTTATAGATGGTCCTCCACTTACTTGAGGAAATTATTTTCCCTGGGAATGACTAAATACAATACATTGTTTGATCTTTGTGGTAAACAAAACACAGCAATAGCTTTTCTGGTTCTTAAATAAATTCTGTACAGGAAATCTTCCCTGACAGCTAATGCCAAGTCATGGGTTTCAATATCTGAGGATATTTACAGAAAACTCTAAAATTCAATATATTAATAGCAAAGTAATGAACACAGGGGGTTTTTAGCTCTTGATCCAGACAGATTCTAGATAAAACTGGAGGTTTAGTCAGTACAGGCTAATGATTGTGAATAGTGGTTTTGTATAATACAGTGGCAGAAGCCTTACTGCATCTTTAAAAGTGGTGCTTCATAAAGCAGAAGAGCTATATTCCTTTTGGTGTTTCCTTGACCTGGAGTGAGCAATGATCTACACCTAAGGTTAGGCTCTGATTTATATCCCTAATAAGTGATATAATTTAATCAGTCCCAACACTTTCAGCACTATATGAGATGTGTTGGAGTCTGTCTGGGACATTCAGTCAGAATTCTGTATTTCAAAGATGTGTACCAAAATTATTGCTGAGTGTATGGCAGACAAATAACAACTTATTATAATTTCTAGGTAATATTTGAAGTGGCTTTCAATAGCGCCAAGGGAGGTTATGTTGCCCTTGATGACATTTCTTTCTCTCCGGTTTACTGCAGCAATCAGACAGGTATGATGAGCTCTTGCTGCTATTTATCTCCCTTGTTTCCTCCCTCTGCCTTGCCCCTCAGAACTGTCTGTCAGTATTTGCAGTTTTGGTGCTACCTTCTCAACTGACCAGCACCACTGGGCTCCTCTTCCTTCAGAAGACATAACAGCAGATAACACCTGTGCCATTCATTTTTTTGGAAATCAATTCTTAATGCTTCCTTCCCAAAGACCTTGCCTCAGGGTTCTGCAGCTGGAGTGCTGGACTGAGTGCTGTATTTGCATCACTACCGGTTTTAAGAAATTACCACTTGCAGGCTTGTCACAGAAGGAGAGGGTGGATTTTCCCAGGTGTGATGGTATGAGGAAGAAACTGCCCTGGGCTTCTCATTAATGCCAGTGTAGGCATTCTTCATGCCACATGCCCTGAGGTGTTCTACAGAGCAAAAACATGAGCTTTGCCTCCCTGTCTTCACTCCTCCAGGAGATATTACTCATCTCAGGCAGGGCGTGTCCGTCGAGTATTTGTTAGGTTTTCCCAGCAACAGACACCACCTGAATCCCTGTGACCTCTGATGTAGAGGCACTTGGCACAAAGGACATTGGCATTTGTGAATGCAGCCTCTTAAGTAGCTGGTTGCTGGCATTTTACTCTGGCACTAAAAGATAGTCAAAAGTAGATGCCATCTTTTCCTTTGGTCAGAAGTTTGAATTTTTTGGCAAATTCTCTAAAGTGATCAATGAAAAAAGGGCTGTTTTATCCCCTTTTTATCTCAGAGTATCTGCTAGCTCTGCCTCCACTGCTGAAGTATCACTGCTGAAGCAGGCAGATGCCAGATACATTAATCATTACTAATCCACAACTCATGGCTGGGTAAATCCATTGTTTCATTATCTCCTCAATAACTTTTTGGTATTTGCTTTATTTTGGAACAAAAATCCTAAGTTATGCTTGCAGTTTTCACAGGGTTGGAGCTGCTTATCTGTTTTCTCCATTTTAATTTTCGGACAACTAATATCTGTTGAGAAATGGGATAAATTTTATAGCATTTTCTGCCTCAATGGTTGAAGTTCAGATCTAATCTGAATGGATCAGAATCTGTTCTGAATATGATAGGTTCAACTAGAACTCCACCTACTAACTTTGATTTTGAAGGTTTGTTTTGTGGTAGTTTTGGTATTTTTGTTTGAGAAATGAAAGTAAATTATTTGCTTTATACTCTTTTACATACAACATATACAACATATACTGTTTGATCCTTCAGACTTATCAATTATTGTCATCTTCAGTTCTTCTGAGTAGAAATGTTAAAAATGTTTATTTTTTCCTAGAAGTTTTGTTCAACAAAAGTCTTGATGTTAGCCAAATGGAGGAAAAGGTACCAGAGTACTTCCTCAGCAAAGGCTGAGTCAGAACATGGGTTTAATGTCACATGGAAGTGCTCCACCTGCCTTTTCTTTAACTAGGAAAGCAGAGGTGAGAGGCCATGGCTGCAGGAAGAGTTAAGACACATAGGAGGGCCTAGATTTGGCCTATCTGAGACTCAAAAGACCTCAGGCATCACTCCAAAGCCACAATTTTTGTTCTCCTAAAGCTGATAGCCTGTGTACCTGCCACTGGTGTAAAAGCTCTCTTCGTCTCCATGAAGAAAGGTCATATGTGCTGCTGTAGAGAGATGTACACAATGTCCTGTGTCTGGGCTCCTGGCAAAGCCAAAATTTGCAGGATAGCTTTGGGTTCTGCCTCTCCTTCCCCAAGCACCTTCTATAAGCACCTTCACCTCACCTATGGTGAGGCCTTTGAAGAAGTAGAAATGTTTTACTTACTAGCATGGCCCATATAGTATTTTTTCAGACTGAGGCAAGTTCTGACCCATGAATTCCATACTGCAGGTCTAGAGAGAGCCATCTGCAGGGCTGGGCAGGTCTTAGCTTTGCTTTTAATCAACTTTACTATAAATGGTTCAGCTTTTTTCTCTGCAGTATTAGCACTGTGTGAGGCGAGCTCCAGAGCAAAGTTGCCATGAGGTGGTACAGGAACTAAAAACAGTTTTGCTTATCTACTTCGAGCATGCACATGCACACACCTAACTATACAAAAGATTTTTAATAAATGCTCTTTAAAAAAATACTAAATGTTGATGTTCAGTGCACACACAGGCACATGGACGCACTCATTTTTTCCGAATAATCTTTTGAATGAAGGAGCAGATAAAAACAAATGGTCTGAATGTCTTTGTGAATTACCTATCCTGGAGGAATAATCTGATCTTAGTATCTGGAGCTCATTTGTGTTTTAGGGGGACTATGAAGCAAGGTTTCTCCTGGCTCCAGCAAAAAGTATAAGAAGATAAGACCAACTTGCAATTGAAATTTGATAGTTTGATTTCATCATGGCTGTGCACTATATGTGTAACATCTTTGCACATGCTTATCGTCGGTAAAGAAAAGCAAGATGAAGCAAAGTATGCTTTGGCATCCTTCTGCATCAAACCTATATTTATCACACTGTACTCATCCTAACAGAACATATGCATCTTTCTTTTAGGAGCTCCTTTCAATCCTGTCAATGCAGGCTGCAATTTTGAGGAAGATCTGTGTAATTTCTACCAAGATCATAAAGATGGCCCAGGATGGAGCAGAGTGAAAGTGAAGCGCAATGTGTATAGAGCAGGAGATCACACTACTGGATTCGGTGAATCAAAACTGCTTTCTCCTAGAAGAGTCAAACTATATATAAGTTGTATAAAAGGTTAAGGTTAACCTATTGTATCATTGCTCACTCTGTTAAGTCATATCACTGCCACAATGATTAGCTTGTCTCAGTGCAACTCTCTGCCATTAAAGATCAGCACTCACAGCTTGGTCCTGTCTGGAGCTCTGGCTGTGCTTCCCCATGTGTAGAGGAGGAAGGTCACCTATTGAATAGTCAGGCAAGACCACAAATCAGAGTATCTTCACTGTACTGCTCTCTAGTTGCTGGAGGGATGAATCCAAAAAAATATGGATGTAAATGTAATAATAGGTTAATGCATTTTTTTTTAGAGAGCAGAAGTGGTCATTTAGGTTTTCTAGGCTTAGAATAGTTGGCTTTTTTAAGGGAGAACATAAATATTGTGTAGTGAAACCACATGATGAAAAGACTGTTAATAAATTCTGAAATTCAGACATCTCTTTAAATAGAGTATTCATGGTTATTAATCATATGCGCTAAGGTCTCAGTTCTTTATACTTGGTGCAGCGAATAATAGGCCTTGTACCCCCCCCTCCTTTTTTTTTTTGTCTCACAGTGGTAACCTTGAAAACCCTCACTAGTTTTCCAGTGAGGCCAGCAACCCAGGGAATTTTTCAGTATAAATTTGATAAGTGTTTATTTCTGGTAACTTACCCATGTGCTAGTTTAGCTAGAAGCAGACAGGATGCTTTTGGAAAAAAATGGTTATTTCCTGTCAGAGTGTGATAATCTATTTCTTGCCAGTTGGAACTGTTTTTATAACCCAAGTCTGATGCAATAACAGAAGCTGCTTTAATAGCAAATCAGCTGTATTAATACCATATTAAATACAATAATTATGCTGTCTTGCAGGCTATTATTTGTTGGCAAACACAAAGTTTACATCACAGCCTGGGTACATTGGACGTCTGTATGGCCCGACCCTGCCAGGAAACCTGCAGTTTTGTCTGCGTTTTTATTATGCCTTATATGGGTTTTTCAAGATGAGTGGCACTCTTGCAGTTTATATTTTTGAGGAGAATCATGTTGTTCAAGAGAAAATCTGGTCTGTCTTGGACTCTCCAAAGGGAGTTTGGACTCAAGCTGAAATCTCCTTCAAAAAGCCTATGCCTTGCAAGGTAAGACTCTTCAAATTTTCCAAATTCTGAGAGGAGATTTTCCTTGCCTTCTCAGAGTTCTTTGTTATAGGATTAATCCTAAGTGAGCTATACCTGCAAAGTGAATTAGCTGGAGATTTCACCAGAGGAGTTCTACCAAAAGCCATTTGAGTCTTAGTTTCTCAGCATGCTCCACATCCTCTCATTTTCGTTTGTTTCCTATGTGAGTCATATTATCGTTGCACTCAGTTGCAGATTTTAATTAATCTAAAAAGTACTGGTAAGTTCTGGTCAAAATGGGGATCTGTTCCTTCCCTAAACTCAACTGCTGGGTTACAGTATGAAACTAGAAGTCAGTGTAAATGAGAGCAATGGACTTGAAGAATTAGCAATGTCTCCTTGGAGAGGTCATTACATTATCTCAGCACATTAATAACACATTGGTACTTGACATCACCTCCTGAGTAAGTCCTTAAGCCATTGTAATTCCTTATCTCCCCTCTTTTTTCAAAGACTGACTTTTACACAGATTTCTGTAAGTGCTACTTCTGTATTTATCCTGATTTCTGTAACAGATTTTCACTACCAGTGAGTCATCTACAGAGAACCAGATGGATCACTACATGTTGACCAGAGTGTGACAATATGTTGAACATTTGAATGAAAACTTGTCTTGCAACTCTCAGTATTCCTAAATTAAAGACAAACATAAATATTTTCTCCACTAAAAATTAGTTTTTGAAATAACAGCAGTTACTGACCATAAAAGGTCAAAAACCAGCTGCCTAACTGTGTTTACAGGCAAATTTCCATTTAAAATTTCAGTCCTAGTTGTGGGGAAGTGTTTTATGTCAGACACCTGATATCTTAAAGTTTCAATGGGTTTTTTATGTGCTTTATCCATAAAACATAACAGAACTTGTAATTCCCTTTCAAGTGTTAGAGAGTAAAAAAAGAATTTTATTAGTGCCCAGCAAGTGCATAATAGAAAATTTTCTCATAGTATCATCCCAAGATACTTGTAGAGAAGTTAAAATTACAAGCTTATAATTTACTTTTGTCATCTCCTGTTTAGGTATTTCTTTATTACTTCTGGAAGGGTTTAGTAGCATAATCAACTGCATGAGTAGTGGTGACATCTGAGCATGACTGTTAGAACTGGTTGACAGTCATGGAGGTGGCAGGTTTTTAGCATCAGACATATACATGGAAAATCTTTTCCAGCATGAATTTGTGAAGAACAATTTTTGTTTTCCTAGAAGTCAGGATATGTAAAACAGTTGTGAGGAAGCTTGCCTCCCTGCTTCTGAGTATGGAGATGTGTAGGAGGGGGAGAAAAACTATGTTTTGCAGAATGGTTTATTGGCCTCTGTCAATTCTTAAAAAACTTCTCTGGATGCTTCAGGTCTTGTGAAAGTCTTCCTTCCCATGGAAACAAGTTGCAAAAGGTTTCTGTTGAGGAGGCATTCCTCAAATATCACAAAATATTGGGAGATTTACTGGGCTTTACATAAGTCAGCATGTGTTCAGTAAACCATAATTTAGGCACCCCTTAGCTAAATAACTGTATTTGACAGGGGGTTAAGTTCATAAGGTTTTCCTTAGATAAACAGAACAAAATGGGTGAAGTTCTGAAACATATTAAATGGAAAAGTACATCAAGGTGTATTACAGATGAGAAGGTAACATAAAAAATACAAATATTGCCAAAGTTTAAGCATGTCTGCTTAAGGCAGAGGGTGAAAACCTGGTGTAGTTACAGGCTGTCTGCTCATAATATTTAGAAGTAGGCTCAAATGCAGTTGCACAGTGAATTTGATTCTGACTTTTCCTTGCAATCTCATGTCCAGCTCTTCAGCCTTAATACTTTTAAAAGTCTTTTCATGCTTTATTTTGTTTGTTTCTTCTTTTCCAAGGCAACAGAAGGAAACAAAGTATTACTGTGTGGTACTGTGTAAACACTCAGATTAGTTTTCTGTGAAGATGTGTCAGCCTGGTGGTGAAATAGCTGGCAAAAACCACGCTACACATTTCAGTGTGGGGCAGCTGTGGAGGTGCACCAGTTTTGGCTGGTAGAAAGGAGTGGTAGGAACGAGCAAGTTAGGGACTACGCTTCTGTCTCTGGAGGGAGACAGTGCTGAGAGACATGACAGAAGCTTGACCTCGTTTGTCCTGTCTCCTGCAATCTGTCCTTATGTCTCTTGCATCTTCACCGAGGCATCTTTGTTTTATCTAACCTGTCCCATAGGCAATGAACCCCCCCTCTGCCCCCCACCACAGTCCTCATCTTACTCTCATCTCTGGACAATCCAATTTTTTTTTCCCTGTAATATTATTCATGTTCCATTCTGTTTGCCCTGCTTGTCCCATTTTTTACAAATTTTAGTTTCTCAAAAACTAATGACTTGACAGAAAAGATAGCACTGCCATAAAGTTCAGACTCTTGACACTTTTCTGCTTCTACTCCAAAGCCTTGGAGTGCTCAAGCTTTTCACAGAATTTTTTTGTTTAATAGGGGCAAAATAAGCCCTTTTTCCTAGCCTTGTTCTCGGAAATGATGGAACTGTTTTGAATTAAATCTTCCAAAATAAGGCTGTACCAAGGACCTAGCATGGAAAATCTGAGCTGAGATCATTGTGTCTTGGCAATGTTATAGACAAGTGAAAAACAGTCTTTCAGTGGAGAGAGGTGGTCTCAAAATAAGATAGGACTGCCACCTTTCCTCTAATACAGATGTAGTGACTGATGAGCCTATTTTATTTTTTCCTGAGATGTATCATATGTAGACTTGGATGGTAAGAAGTTGTACAGTAGTTTGGCTGAGCATCTTCTTGGTTACCAGGAGCCACTTTTGGATCAAGTCAGCCCATGTGGAAACAGTAAAGAGTCTCCTAGCTCTTCCTTAACAGCCGGTCAAGTCAACGATAATGTGTCCTGAAGGTCAAAATTATTTTTTCAGCCAGAAAACAATTGCTATAAAATAACCAATTACTCACATCCTTCATCTTTTTTCTTCTACAAATACTACTCCCAAAGCTTTGAAAAATATATGAAATCCATTTGATACATTTTAATTTTGATAGCATATTTGTTTGCACCAGGACAATAAAAAGATGCAGATTTTCAGTTCTTGGTTTCTGTAATGGCTTTTGCAAGTTCTTTTTGAATTATATAACTGCAGTCTGGCACAAGTTGATGGCTTGAGTTCTGTGAGCAGGAAATATGAAGCTGGCCAGCTGGCTTTAATATGACATTTTGAAAATAAAATGTTTTAAAGGCTAGGCAGGTATGATTCAGCTAAGCAAGTCATAAATGTCTATACCTACATACATATATGTGTGTTTGTGTGCATATATATTTATATTTATATATAGGTGTGTGTGTGCACATACTGTAAATACACATGCTGATAATGCTAGTGAAAAGGCAGGGAATTTAAAATCCTGATTTCCTAATTTGTACTTGCAGCACTGTCTCATTATATTGATTTATAATGTACCCAGGGAATCAGTGTGAGAAGAAAGAAATACAAAAAAAATTCTAATGTTTTTTGACATCACTTAAATCCTTCATGGTTTATTGTATAAGCCTCTTTAGGGGCAGCATGAAAACCTAAATCTGAATTATATAGATTATTTTCAGTTGATAGAATGTACTGAAATTGATCTTCCATGCCAATACATGTCAGGAAAATGTAGGAGCTAACTGGAAGAAAATTTGTCATGTCATTTGCATCCTTGAGAAGCTCACATGAACTGTGAAGCAAGAATCTACATTTTAATATTTTGTGTGCATGTGTGTAAACATGTGGGTAAACACCAGCGTGGAAAAATATTTTTCTTATGCAACTTCACAACGAAGTCCAAATACCTAGATTAAAATGAAGGTTTGAGTTCAGTTGGATCTGCTTTTATCAAATCTGCTCATTTTTGCTAGATTTGGGTTACCATTCTGAAGCTCAGGTTTTTGAAAGCAAACATCTTGTGGTTTTTATCCATCATGGAAGCTTTTGCAATATTACCTGGTAAAACAGTGCTTGAACCTTCCAAAGAGTTCAAAATCAAATCCTCAGAAAGGTAATTGGCATAACAGTCTATCCTACTACCCTATCTAGCTGTGGCTGCATTTTTGTTTTTTCATTGCTTAAGTATTCTCTTATTGCTCTTCGATGGTTTTTTCCTCACTCTCTTTACTTGAGTTTATCTGCTTGCTTTCTCTTATCCTCCGCAAGTAATTTTAGTTGCAATTGTGAGAAAGGAAAATCAAGTGACTCTGTGTTGCACTTGAATATTTACATGTTTTAAAACAAAGAGAAGAGAAGACTTTCTCAGAACAATAGTGAGAAACTTTCCTGCAAGATGCTGTGGAGGCCAATAGTAGACATATATTTTAAAAAATAACGGAAAATGGACCTCACAGTGACTGTAACCACAGTGGTCCAGTTGTGACCTCCAGTTCAGTAAGTTCTTCAGCTTTTTTTGGGTCAGACATAATATAAAAGCTTTAGTGCTGGTTTGTTTCTTGTACTGTTTTCCCTAAATATCTGTTATCACCCTGCTTCCTTCCTGGTACTTGATCTGAGTATCTTTGGACCTTTCTTCTCACATCATCACCATGGTGATGCTCAATGTTAAATTATTCTTGCATTTATTTCTCTTTGCTGGCAAGAAATCTGTGTTTCCTGCTTGTCCACCCAAGTCACAGGTAAATGACTAAACTAATCTTGGATAAAAAAACCCCTAGATCTCTGTGATCAAGTCACTAGTGTAAAAAACACAGTTCTCCAGTCAGGTGCCAACTGAAGGAAGGCAGACATCCTCCTCCTCCTCCTCCTCCTCCTCCTCCTCCTCCTCCTCCTCCTCCTCCTCCTCCTCCTCCTCCTGTTCCTGTTCCTGTTCCAACAAAACCTTTATTGGTCTTCCCACAATAAGGTATGCACCCTAAAGAGGCTGGAATTAGCTGCAGTCTTATAGAACAGTACTGTCATTCCTTCCCTTACCTTTTAAAATTAAAAACTTCTTGAAGGACAGTCACCAGAAATGCCTAAAATAAGAATGGTAGAGTTAGTTTGGCAACAGCAGGATAGTGCTGTTAAGTGGGAACCTCAGTTCCTGTGGTGCTTAATATGTGGTTATGGAAACAGCGTACTGGAAACTGAAAAAAGTTACTTAGGTTAGGAAGCAGTGCCTAAATGGCTTGCATCTTCTTAGTTGCTAAGCAAGGTGATATGTTGCATGAAATATTACACATCTCCTTTTGGAATCTCCAATCTTGAATGGTCAGGAAACTGTTTAATGGGAATGAGGATAGAGCCCTTACAGTAGATTTGTGGAAATCTGTGAGGGTGGTCAGGGACAGATGAGAATATCAGTGTCCTGTGTATATTTGTATGCAGGCAGTGTTCTCTACTGTGCAATCCAGCAAGAGGAGATGTAGGATAAACAGCCTGTGGCACTAGGTTATTTTGTTAGCTTTATGTTTCTCTTTCATTGTTTGTTTCTGCCCTTGGACAAGAAAGGTTTTCAAAAATACTTGTTCAACTGTCACAAGCTTATTACCAATGTTATCCAATTATTTATGTAGAAGCTTTCATATTACATTATTTTTCCAATACAAGCTCATTGTATTTACATGGCAAGAAACTGAACTTGCCTGGCAAGTGCCATTTTAAATCAATCTGTTTTAAATGACAGAAGCTTGCAGATGTTCTAATTTTGGCTTACTTGAATTCTTGATAAATGCGTTTCTGGCTGTTTAGGCCAAAGAAATACAAGCCACTTAAAATCTAGTTTTATTTAAGCTAGAGTAATTTAATTACTAGCTATGAGTAATTTGGTCTACACTTAAAACATCTGTATTGAAAATCCCTGAGACAGTCAAAATGGTTTTCCCATCCCCTGTGTGGTCAGTCCTTGGCTTACATGCTTATATGTAAGCTCTTTATTTGCATAACTGACTGAAAAGTCAGGCTCCCTATCTTGTGTGAAAACATCTTGACTGCTTATTCCTGTCAGGTCACACTTTTGTTTCTAGTGTTCAAATTATTTTTTTATTTTGTAATACTTGTGTCACTGTGAAGAAGTTAAAACAGTAGCTTCTCAGAAAAAAAACCATGTCAGACTCCACTATAACTGTTCTTCTTTAGGAAATTGAACTTTGAATGTGTCTAAGTGGCAGACTGACTTTTGTGTCTACACAGATTTACAGTGTGTCATTTAAACTAGGAATATTCATTAGGACAGAAAAAGTAAATTACCTTGCTGCAGAGGCATAGCTTGCTTTTAAGTCACCAGTTTGGACTATTTGCATATTTTTCTTCTGTTTGGCTGATCTGGCTCTCTAATTGAGCAAGATGTATACGTTCTGGGATAAACAAGGAGGAAAGAAAACACACAGAACATACAGGGATCCAAGGGAACATATAGGCATCTTCTTTTCTCCCGTTCTCAGTCCAGCTCCCACTAAACCTTCTATGGCAAGCTTCCCACTACACTGAAGGTACCTTACTGCATGTCCTTCTATTTCTTCTCCTCTAAAAGCAGATTAACTTTATAAGTGTGTGAGTTTTAATTCCTTGTAGAGTTGCTGAGTGCTAAAGATGAGAAGTCCCTTCTACCTCACCCAGTATCTGCAGCACAGCCCAATGTGGTGTCTTAGCAGAAGCTTGCTCAACCGGCCGTTTTCATCTGGCATTGCTCATATCTCATATCATCCAGGATAAGTGCTAACAAAGGATTATTGGTATTTTGAGACTGAAGGCCAGGACCATTGATTAGGCACTGCAAGATAAACAAACCAGCTTCTAAGCTGGGGCAATGGTTTGGAAGGAAACTGACTCCCTAGCCCTGTCCTGTTATTGGAACAAAAAGAAACATGAGAGATATGTTTTATTTTTCGTAACACGGGTAACAACACTCTTCACTGGATAGTGTTTTTAATTTAGCATCCAAAATAGTATGAGAGTCCAGGAATCTCTGTTACCTAGCTTGAAACAATCAGTATGTTGTTCATCTGCCATTCTTTATGACAAAAAAAGCTCAGCACAAAGAATCCCCTATTGTCTTCTCCAAGGCATGAGATAAAGTCATAAGATTTTATTTTGGAAAAATTGACCAAGCAAATATTTTAATTCAAAACAAGAACAAATGCAAAGCAACTTGAGATTAGTTCTATTGAGACTGCAGGAAGGATTCAGAGATCTGACTTAGTGTGAAAATGAGTAGTTTTGTAAATCCAAGTTGATACAGTTTTGGTAGGTAAAGTTCAAATACTCAAATATTTTGCTTTATGACAGAAAAGTATATTTAAAACAGAAGAAGAGTGAATAAATTTGACCTGTGAATAAAAATGTTCTAGTCCATTGCTTAAAATTAAATCAAGAATGTAACAACAAAATAAAATGAGGGGACTGTAACAATTTCAGTAGATTTGCTATAGCCAGTACTGAAAACTCTGCACTCACAAGTACACGCTCCCAAGTAGAAGACTTTGTAATTTCATCCCTGAAATTACGGAGTTTGCCCATGGCAGTGCGTCCCTCAACACCACAAAAATCAAGTGGAAAACTAGTGAAGCTTAAGCTACAGATGGCAAAGCTGAACAAGTCACTGAATCAGATCAATCCTTTAGTTGTACAAAGATTACTGGTTCAATGGTCTTTGAGAGACCACAGTTATAGTTGCGATGCTTTTTAAATGGAGGGCTTTCTCCAGGACCCAATGGGTAGTTACATACCTTGTATGGAACAAATTACTGCAATCTAAGAATAAAGAACTTTATCCTGCTCCCAATGAGGTCAGTACTAAAGCATCGCTTAAAACATGACTCCACAGTGTGGAAATGTTATTTCACAAATGGGGACTGACTTCACTCTTACATGCGTGGTTTTCTGAAGATTCATGGATTTAGGGCTATAATATGTCTTTAGTTCATTACAAATGTTCACCAGAATACATTTATTAAAATTTTGGCCAATGATATTCACCCAATGTCAGTATCTTATTTATGCTTATTTTATGCTTTTTCCAAGAGATGCTACTGTTTTTAAGGGATTGCCCCTGTGTCCTGACAATGAATTTATAAAGTATGAAAAAATTTTTGTCCTGTTCAACCTTGAGGCTAAGATACAGTTCCACAGTGGGAAGAAAAGAACAAAAAAAGGTGTGAGGTTTAGGCCACCATATGCTGAGCAGTTTTGCATTCTGTGCAGGGGCACTCCTTAACTCCATACCAGTGGTAGTTTACAAGACAGATAATCAATAATAATCAGGCTTGGGAGCACTGAATTGAAGATTTTCAAAAATTGCTCCTCCCTGGGCAGCATAATGCATAAGCCCTTCCAAGTTTTTGGTGTAGTTCCTGTTATCATAAGCAAATGAGTCAATAAATACTACATAGCAAAACAAACTGGCAAAATACTATGTAAGTACCATACTGAAAGTGTTACCGAGGCTACTAGAAGAGAACGTACTAAATAATGCTCTAACAACTTTTGAATGCCATTTTGTACCCATGTGAAATTTGTCAGTCAGCATTTAACCTCAAATATGCAACTGAGGTGTTGTCCAGAAGATTAAACAGTTAGAAGTGACAGTAATCCATCTGCTCAACACAAAGGAATTGTTTTGAAAAACTCCTCCTAAATTATGGTCATAACCCCAGTGGTCAGACAGATGGTTTGGTGTAGTTAGGACAAGAAAACCACCAGCAGTGTTTTCATAAAATAAATCCTAATGTGTCTACTGTAATTCAAAGAAATCTGTGTCAATTTTGGCAGAGGGGCAACTGAGAGTCTTAGAGTTTCTTTACATTTTATTTTACTATCTCATGAGTGACTTGTATTTTCCATGGCAGAATTAATGTTTACTCAAATCAATGATCTTGGATGTTTTTATTAACCTCCACAAACTCAGATGAGCACTGTGAATCATGCATAACATTTCAAGTCTCCTCTGTTACAATGTCATGGCACTGAGTCATTTATGAAAAATCCAATTGTGTGCAGTAGTTTGAGTTCCTCTCTATTATTCTTTGCATTTTGCCACAGCCTTTTTTGTCCATCACTCCACATTACTCCTTTAAATTTATTTTTCCAGGGATAAAACCTCCTAGTTTCAGGATAAGATAGCTGAAGATATTTGAGCTGTTCATGTTGGGTGTTGGGCAAGAAAAAAACACAGCCTCAGTGAGTCATGTTTTCTCAAAGACAAAAATACTCTAATAAAGTGGGAATTACATAGAGATATACATAATTTGCCTACAAAAGTGAGAAAATATTTTCTTTACATTGAAAACATACATTTAGTCCCCACTAGAATTGACATTTCAGTCATTGGCAGGATGTGCCAAGGCAAAGTGCATCCATTATTCCTGTTCTGTAGATTTTAAAATTATCTGTGCTTTTGGAAAAAACACTTAACATTTCAGACTCTTAACAGTGCCAGGTTTTATACATGACACTTCCTTCCTGTATCACAGGTTGTCTTTGTTAGCTGGTGTAAAAGCTTCTGGGACTGTGGACTTGTGGCACTGGATGATGTATCATTGAGCCTGGGAAGCTGCCAGGCTGCTGGTAAGACCATGTGTATTTGTCATCCAACAGCTGCTATCCTTTTGAGAAGAGTTCATATACCTTCATTTTCCAAGCCTGTCCTACAGCTGACTTCATCCTGTTGTGTTTCTTGTATTTTCTTTTTTTTTTCCCCAATAAGTATTGCATAAATCCTATTTTTACAAAGTAGCAAACATCCAGCAAGGACCAGTTTTTGCTCACAGGGGTACCAGCTAACTCCTAATCAATTTCAGTGACTCCAGAGCAGTTGCATATAGGTGAAAGGTCCTTTGACGGCATTAAAATAAACTCACAGTTCAACTGAGTGAAAAGTAGTTTTCAAATGGTCCTTAAGAAGCCAGGAATGAACCCTGTGTTTTTCAAAACACAGCGTAATTTTTTTTTTAGGCAAGAAATATAGTTGTGCAAGGTCAAGGCACAGCCTCACCTGAGCTGCAGTTCTTTGATAAAGACATAGAAAAGCAGTCCAAGACTCCCACTGTAGTGAGAGAAACTGAATGGTTTTCAGCAAAATTTTACCCTCTGACATGCACAGGCCAACCTCTCTGAACTCACCAAACTTCCCCTTTTGTGGCTTTGTGAGGTTTGACAATACAACAATTGTATCCTGATTTTTTAAAAAAGTTCTCATGAGGCAGGCACAATCTATAATCCCATTCCTCTTTGGAATAAAGTCATGCCTTTGCAATGACCCTAATAGCTTTTTAATGACCTATCTTGATTGGATTTTATGCATTCAGGCTAAAAAACAGAGAGAAGTCACATGTACAAAACAAGATGCCATTTTTCCAAACTATTTCCAACAGTTGTCTTGCTGTAATTTTTAAGTAATTGGAAAAGGAACCAAAGCTGCAGAACTGGTATCTGGGTGTAGAGTCATGCCATGGCTTGTCTCTGATGGCAGCAAAATAAATGCCTGAAAAATGCCCCAGAGGTATCAAGGCTTCCTCCTCTTCAAAAGGTGTAGGCAGCTCAAAATGTTTACTTCTGAATGACAAATTAGGATTACCTGACAGAAGCTTCCTGGCATGCACCTGAATTATATCACCTTTGGTATGATCTAATAGAATTGAAATAATGAAAATACTCCAGTAATTGCAGCTCTGTGGTATGTTGTAGGCTGCAGTAGAGTCTGGTGCCAAAGGAACAGAGGACAGCTAAATGTGGCATTGATTTCAGTTCACAGAAACTCCAGTCTTTGACAATGCTCATTTATTATGCATGTTATACGTGCTGGGACTTATTAACCTGCTTGGGGTGCCAAAACAGTGAAGAAAATTACACTGGTAATTCTATAACAGTTATAGAATCATAGAATTGCTAAGGTTAGAAAAGACCTCTAAGACCATTGAATCCAACCATTAAAACCAAAAGACCTCATAAGATCATCTAGTCCAAAACACTATTGTGAAGACTAATAAACTGTTTTAAAGAATCCTAGGACTAGTGAATCCTACTTAGTGAGCTAGACTAGGGCACAGATTTCCCCAAAGATGTGAAGACATTTAAATTAAATTTTATACAACAGTTTGAAGGTAGCTTGTATAAGCTTGTAACTATTGTAAGCATTGCCAGGTAGCTGTAATTGATGTCTCAACAGGTGAGGAAATGCAATACATTACTTGTGTAATCTTTCCATGCATCAGTCTAACGTATTTGAAGTTTTAAACTATATCCTCTCCTTACAGATTTGTTGCTGCCCACTCCTGGAGAATGCACTTTTGAAAAAGATGAGTGTGTGTTCACCCAGAAGAAGAGAGGTCGTGGTAGCTGGCACAGGAAGAGGGGTCCAACTCCCACTTCTTACACTGGACCAAAAGGAGACCACACTACTGGGGTAGGTGAGTTAAATTCCACATTGAACTTTCAGAACAGAGTTTGGCAGTTAATAAAAAGTATTAACAAAATATTTTAAATGATAACCAGAAGATAGAGAAAGCTTTTGCTTTTCTATTCAGAAAAGTTACTAATCAAACGAAATAAGCCCATTACACAGGGAACTCATGCGTGGTTTTGAGAATATGACATTTAATCTGAATTATCTCTAGGCCATGTCAATAATTTGATTGTCATGTCCCAAAGTAGCCTTTTCCTTAGGAGATAAAAGAAGAGGATGACTCTCCAGATCTCACAGAAAAAGCTCCTTCCAAACTCCCGGATTACATGAATATTCCCTGAAACTGACTTAAGATCTATTTTCAGTTTACGTGGATCATTAAGTAGTCTGAGAAGTGAGGCTGATAGCTTGACTTTAAAACTGAGAGCCTTTTAAGCATGGTCTGTGAATGATTATTTCTTAGTTCATTTCTTAACAGCAAGCTGTGCAAGGGGTTTGGATTCTTCTGTATGAACCCCTTTGGGTTCAAACTTAGAAGAAAACATGAAGAATAAAAGAGATCCCACAAGCCTTTATCTTGAAAATGTGCTCCACAAGCTCACTAGTGCAAGTTCAAGTATTTAGGACTCCCATTAGCATGACGGCACAGAAAACTGCATCACCACCAACCATAGCCTAAAGCATACCCTCAGATGTACCTGCAGCTGTCTCAGAATTCCAATGAATCAACCTCTATCGGAATGCAATTCCTGGTGTAACAGCAGCTGTAGTATATTCTTCCTTTGTATTCTTTTCTGTGGCTACATATTTCAACAGATATAACCAAGTTTTAAGGGTTCAGGCCATGAACTGGTGGAAGGCAAATTCATGCCCCTCATTCCATCACTCAGATATCACCAGCTGGAGCAAACTGAAGTGTGTGAGAAGACTGAGGAGCATCCCCACATCCCATCTGCTGCATAAAGCAACTGTTCTGTTTCAAGATGTACGCTCTGCCAGCAGACAGTGAACTCAGATAATGCAGGAACTCTTCATGCAGTCCCAGTGTTCCCTTTTTGTGGTCTGTCCCTTTACCTGCCTGTCTGTCACCAGAAGTCGTGGGGGTGAGATTGCCTTCAGAGGGAGTGGGAATTCCCAAGGATCAGTTAGACAGGCAGAATGCTGAGAGCAGCAACACCAACGAGTGGACACTTGAGAGTACCTTGTGGTACTCAAGAGTCCTATTTTCTGTGCGAGCCCCTAGTGAAGACATCTCCTCCCAGCAAGGTTGTAGTTTGGTGGTGAGCAGCAGTAAAGAGAGAAGGTGAAAAGGAACATTATCTACAGCTGTAGATCCATAATTCATGCAGTGTATTGGAGAATTCCCAGGCTGGTTTGTACCAAACCTAGTGCAATCCATTTCAAATATTTTGTTGTTCACTATGCATAGAAGTACCTTCAGTTAAAAATCAAAACTTAAAACTCATATTACAGCATAATAAAATAACTTGCCTTTTTCTCTAAAGACTGAATCATATTATAAACTTCTTATAAAGACTAGATCTCTTGGCTTTATGAATTCAAACCCAGCGTTATTACAGCACACCATTATTACAGTATCTCAAATATTACAGTTCACAAATGCAGAAAGTCTGTGAATCATTAACAAAATAGTTTCAATCATGGGGGTTTTTTTTATATAATGAGTATATTGAGCACAATGAACCTTCCAACGTAATGTATCCTACTTTGCTAATATTTACTTATGTCTTTTAAAGGATACTACATGTATATAGAGGCATCTAACATGGTCTATGGACAGAAAGCATACCTAGTTTCAAGATCACTAAGAGGAACATCTGGAAAACAGTGCCTGACATTTTTCTATCATATGTATGGAGCTGGGACTGGATTATTAAGTGTTTATCTAAAAAAGGAAGGGGATGATGAAGAAATACCTTTGTGGAGGAGGACAGGGGAACAAAGCATCTCATGGCTAAGGGGACTGATAGAATATGAAAGTGATACAAACTACCAGGTAAGAAAAAAAAGCAAGAAACAGTCAAATTGGAATATTGAAATGAAGTATGTACTAGAATCCAAGTTTTGTATTGTTTAAAAAAAATTACAATAAAATGTTTAAATGTAGGTGGCATTGAATGGATACCTGAAGAACATGAAATAATGCAATATTTTACAAATGAAGTTAGGGAGGGATTTATTAAAGACATGAATAAGTTGCAAGTAGGAAAAGAGTTATGAATTCAAATGTATTTAAATGTATTAAATGCTATTTTAAAGTACTTAAATTTAGATGCTATCATTTTTTATCAGTAGTGGTAGGACTTTTTCAAGATCATTTGTGTAATTTCTTTTCCTTCAGTTGTCTGTAGCCCTGTCCAGATTTGACACAGCTACTGAGCTGTGATGAAATGGCAGCTTCTTGTAGGATGATCTTTCTAAGGGGGCACCAAGGAGAAGGAATGATACAAAGCCAGAGGTCTGTCCAAGGAGAGGGGAAAACAAAAGGCAGAGGAAAGTAGAGGGGAAGGGAGAGCAGAGGAGGGGATAAAGGGTATCCCTTGAATAGGTTGCATGGGTATTATTTTTTTCAGTCCTTCCACCATTTGGATTAATGAAAATTTGTGTTTCACTTTACAGATTATTTTTGAGGCAATCCGTGGTGTGTCAATAAGAAGTGACACTGCTATTGATGATATTCTGTTCCAGGCAGGACCTTGTTTGGGTAAGTTTCAAGATACTTTGTAAGAGACACCTGAAATTCCCAGTGCTTGTTTGTGGGTAGTGATGTTTCCCTTGAGTCTCCATTTGAATTTAGTATCAGGCTGCTGGGTTAGTGCAGAACTTTTGCCCTCTAATAGGATGTGAGATCATCCTCAGAATCTCAGCTAGTAAACCAGTGGCTGTAAACTTTTTAAAAAACACATGACAATACCATTTAAATCCAGCATGCCAATTAAATTCTGCTGTAAGTATTCTTATGTATGACAAAAATAAAAATAATTACAGTATTTCTTCATTCTTTGTATTCCAGAAGTGGAAGAAATTCAGTTCTCATCAGGCTATCCAGACAGCTTAAATGAAATTGAGTATTAAATACAGTCTGCTGAAAGGAATGAAGCACATTGAAGAATTGTATGTTAGAAAGTGCATGAACTGCCTGTTTTAAAATATGATTTAATTAAATACTGGTCTGGTTTGAATACACACCAATACATAGGAAAAACTTGGAGCACTCATGTTCCTTGCCTTTTCAATGAAATTATTGACTCAGGGCTTGTTAGACCATAATTTTTTGATACTATTTCCTCTTCTGCATGAGGTATCAGTTATTACATAAAGACTTCCCATTTTGCACAGATCATTCATTTTTAATTTTTTTAACGTTTTTGGTATATAAGTAAAAAGAGGAAATTCAAGTTGCACAATTGAAGTCCAATATTGTGTTACCTTAAATCTGCATTCAGTGAATGTTTTGTGTTGGGGATAGAATGGATTTTTGTTAAGAAAATTATAAATGCTTTGAAATAATAAAGAAAATAGTGTTAGCTACTAGTATTATCCTACAGGTTAAGTGCAATTATTCTCAATGACAAATCTCTCTGGGAAACTTAATACTCTGCTGGCAATTTTTTGTGATAGCGTATTATTTTACTATGACAAATATATTTGTCAATAACAAACTCACTTCCAGTGTTCAGTATAATTCAGCATGAGATGCTAGCCTGTGGAATTATATGAAATGAAACACTTTAAAGCCATAGGTTTTCTGGGATGAGAGTCTTGATGTTTTTGGATTTTTTTTATTAAATAAGTTTGTACACTCACAGAGAATGCACTTACACTTTGCCCAACCACAGATGTCTTGCATTTATATTAATAGGAAATTGAATTCACGTCTTGTTAATTTTAAAGGTTTTATGTATTTGTGTGTAAGGTTTTTTTAAAATTTACTATAACTTCCTAATAAAATCAAAGTTTGAGTATCATCCTATTGCTCTGCTCTATATTTCGTACTAATCAGTGTAAGGGGAAAGAACTGAACCTAATAAAGTAGCGTGAATTCATTATTTTTAACATGAAGAGAATGAAATGTGTGGATCACATGACCTAAGAAGGCCAACAAAAAGTAATCTGAACTGCTGCAGGAAGCTGTGTACGGAGTGGTAGAAATTATTCTTACAGCCACCATATCCTGATCCTTTCAGAACAAAGAATATGCTTTTCCTAACAGCCTATAAGGATCAACAGCACCTGGGATGATCTAGGCCCTTGCATCTTTTGTAAATTTTCATTTTGGTGGCAGAAACAATTGAAGAGAATGTTCAATGTAATACGTTCAATACTCATGCATTTATTTAACCACACAGATTGAAGCCATTTTTCGGTTCCTAGAGACTCAGGAAGAGCCAGAAGGAATTGGTATCTTATCTCCCTCTCCTAGGTACCTACAGTCTCCCTAGCCAGCTGCTTATGAACACGTCTCTCTTGCTATTATTCAAAAATGAAAGCAAACAGAAATAATGCACTGTTTCCAATGCATCAACACAATTTTACAGTTGTTCTGTAAAGTGCATGTTTTGTTATCAATATTCAGCTCAAATTATCTAAGCAGAAAACAAGTGAAGATGAAGTGGTTCAGATAATCAGACTTGGTGGTTCTCTGTATGTAAATGAAATGAAGCATGAAGTACAACTATTAGGCTCTATCTCTAAAGTTTTACATAACTCTGTCTCACTCCATCAAAATAATCAGATTTAGGCTGATAAAATAAAAGCCTAAATGAAGGACTCTAACCTGTTCTCCACTGAGTAATTTCTAGGGACCTCAGTGCTACAGTGATTTTATCAGTATTACTGAAGGAAATACTTATCCACAAGGTGTGAAGCATTGTCCTGATGAGGGGAGGGGGATGGGGGGGGAAGCAAAAAAGGTGGGGGAAAAAACTCACCAAAAAAACCAAACCAAAGAAACACTGAAGTTCTTCCCTAAGTAGGGAACATCACCTTTTCAATCATTTTTTTTGGCAGGAATTAAAGTACAGAGGGAAAATTTGAACGGTGGCTTTCATTTACTTCAATGTCTGATGAATATCAGTTCATAGAATAGGAAATTCAGAAACTAGTGAAAGAATGGCTACAAAACATTTGAAAACTGGGTATGGTGCATTAAGATTTCTCCACTAGCAAACTTCAGTTTTATGGTGAGATAAAAAAAATATTCTATTAGCTCTGTCCAAATCAGAAACTCCTCATGCAATTGATTTCTGCCCTGGAGTCATATTTATTTACTTTTTTTTTTTTTCTTCACTGCTGCAGTAGCTGTACCAGTACCACAGTGGGGCAAAGAACAGTTCTTTTGAGACTTGCCATACCAGGCCTGTTTAATGTCTGAAAATTCTTCAAAAGCTAGTGAAGACCTTACAAGTAATTGCTTTGATCCCAGTTGTGTCACAATCTGTAAAATGGAAATGAAAAAACCTTGAAAAGCAGGTAAATGCCCCAAGAGGTAATGGGCTTGTATTTGATTGCCGTAAATGTAGCTTTGTGCTGGACTGGAGCCCAGCTTATCCTGAGATCAGTGTAAAGCCCTTTTATTGTCTTCCTGTTCAATACCATCCTTATTTTAATATTGGTTTTATTTTTTAAATATTGACCCATTAATTTTCATTTTATCATTATCCTTAATAATTTCCAAAAAGAGGGGGCAATTCAGATCTCATTTACACCAACAGAAATCCAGAATAACAGCTGTTATAAAATGTCATAGTTATTCTGTCTCTGTAAAGTAAATGAAATGGTATTCTGACTATGGTGTCACACCAAAATAAACCTAACACAAACTTCACAATAATGAATATTAATAAAGACATGTCAAGCCAAGCACTAAAAGAGCTGGCATTTTGTCCACCTGGATGTGAGCAGCGCTTGCCAGTGTGACTGCCCTCACTCAGGAGATGCAAAGGAGCAGCGGTGTAGGGCAAAGCCTGGAGAGAGCACGCTCCTCTGGCAGTGTGACAGACACACTGAGTCCTGTTCCATCTCTCATGTTTTGAGAGAGAAAACTTGACTCTGATCGCACCTCAAAGAAAAGACGAGCCGTCTGTTGTGATGGATTCCCCGGCCACTCAGGAGCTCTCCTGAGGCCTCAGCCTCGATTCCTGGCTCCGGGGCTCACCCTTGAGCTGCGTTCCCAGAAACACCCGGGAACAACTTCTTGTCTGACAGCCATTCTTGGAATGTTATCTACCCGAACCATTAGCCTGAATCATGGAATCACAGAATTGCTAGGGTTAGAAGGGCGCTCTGGAGATGATCTATTCCAACGCGCCCTGCCAAGGCAGGGTCATCTACAGCAAGTTACACGGGAATGTGTCCAAGTGGGCTTGAATGCCTCCAGAGAGGGAGACTCCACAACCTCCAGAGAAAGGCTGTTACAGTGCTCTGCCACCCTCAATATAAAGAAATTCTTCTCATGTTGAGGAAAGCTCTTGAGCTTTACTTTATGGCCATTGCTCCTCATCCTGTCGCAGGACACCACTGAAAAGAGTCTAGCAACCTCCTATTGGCATCCGCCTTTGCATCAATGAGATTCCGTCTCAGTCTTCTCCAAACTAAACACGCCCAGCTACTCATAATGCTGTAAACGAACGCAGGGAACGCGGCGGTGACCGGCCCGCACGGGCAGCGGAACGCGGGGCAGGGCACGGCTCCCACCCGGCCTCCGCAGGGCGCTGCGCCGCGGCCGCCACAGCAACAGGGGCCGCAACGCCCCGCCCCGCCCCGCCAGCCAATGGGCGCCGGCGCTCCAGGCCAATGAGGAGCTTTAGGGCGGGTCAGTCCCGCCCCCCCCGGGCAACCGGGCCGAGCGCGCGGCGCGGGCTCAGCCGCAAGGGGCAAGGAGGGGCGGCCTGGGGGAAACATGGCGGCGGCGTGGGAAAAGGGAAAAGCTGTGGAGAGTGGTGAATCCCCCTTCGTACTGGGCTCCATCGTCAGGATCTTCATGAAGAACTTCCTGTAAGTGAGCGGGGGGCGTTTCTTCCCACTTGAGCGGCCGCGGCCTGCTCCTTCCGCCCCGCTGTAGAGGGGCCGAAGCAGCGCAGCGGGGTCGCGCGGGTACCGAGGGCTGGCGGGGGCGGGGGTGCGGAAAGCGATGTTCCAGGGAAGGTGGTGTCTTACTGGGCGTGGGGCGCTGGGAGACACTGCTGTGTGGGTTACGAGTCCCAGGGGTTGTCGGTGTCTGTCGCTTCCCTGGCAGCGCGTTCCCCGGTGCTGGGCAGCCTTGCCCAGAGACGATGGCTCCTGTCGGCCGTGCAGCCTCTCGTGCTCTTCGTCTCTCAGGCAGGAGGCTGCCAAGCACTGGAGAAGGGGAGACTGCAGAAAGCCCTTGTAAGACAGTGGCGACGCCTTGAGACCCATTAGGATGAAGAGTGTGTGGTCTTTGCACGTATTTTTTCCACCTGCTCTGTACTGCGAATACCATGGTTTTTGGGCGTATTTAGACTAGCAGGAATCGTCGGACCATTTTCTTACGGCTCCATGCTAGCCTTGAAAATCTTCAGTAGTGTAGCGCATGAGTCACGTATTAGGTGTTAATTGAATCCTCAGAGATAGTAGTTAAATCCTCCTTAAGGTTCATGTACCTTCTCTTCCGCAGGTATATGGTTTGTAATATTGCGTTGCCATTATGTACTTTGTACTCCTCCTTTTTTGGTAGTATTTCAGCTCTCTGTGTTTGGCACAGTTCAGGAATAGGAAATTCGTCAAATGATTCCTTATAAATTTAGGGTGTTAACTTGAGTTTGCCTGGATGAGTTTGGTCTCTTCCCGTAGTTACTATTGCAGCAGGCATTCTGGATGCACATGGTGAAAGATGTCTAATGCAGTTAGGAAAAAAACCCGAACACTGGGGATGATTTGATATGAGTTGAACTCCAGAAAGCTACTGCATTATCTGTTTTCTGTCTTCTTTTTGATGCATAAAATAAAATGAGATCCTGGTAAGTTTATTTAAAAAGTTATTATTCTGTTGCTGGATTTTATTTTGCGCAGTCACTGATTTTAAAGAAAGTTCTGAGTACTTTGGCTGGTGGGAGTGTCTTCCATGGTGTTTCACTGAAATGTTAGTTTTCACTCTCGAGACTTTCTTACAAAATGGTATTTCGCAATTGAGTCTAAAGGAGGTAATTTTATCTGTTTAATAAAGTAATGAAATGTTTCTAAGCAAGTTCCTTTTTTTTTTTTTAAAGGTAATACAGTGTTTTAAAATTCAAAAACTTGCTGTGCTTTCCAGGACATACACTGTCTGTGAAGTACATCCAGGGCCGAACCTGAACGTGGTTGTTGGTGCTAATGGCACAGGCAAGTCAAGTATTGTTTGTGCCATCTGCCTGGGACTGGCTGGAAAACCTGCTTTCTTAGGGCGAGCTGATAAGGTAATTATGAGCTTTTGAAATTTTCATAGTTAAGGTGAATTTCATTCAGAGCACTGTCTAGCAGAGGATGGGGGAAAGACTCTCTTCCTTGATTTACTTTACTTTTATAAAAAGTGAGGCATCTGAATTGAAGAGTAACCTGGTCCAGAGACAAAGGGGAGTTATTTTAATTAACTACTAGCTGTCTTGTATAAATTATGAAATGAAAACACCTAAATTGTAGGGCGGTCTGAGTTGACTAGAGATTTTATTTGAAGATGACTAAGCATACACGGTGGGGTAGAAAAATGCCACTTAATGGCTTAAACATTTGATAAGAAGTACCAACTAAGGGAGGAATAGACAAAGTCTAAAATAAATTTCAAAATACGTAGTACCTCTAGAAATAACATACTAATGTGTCTTGAAAATTCATCTGAAAGCATAGAGGCACTGATCTTTGATTTAAATGGAATTCGGATTGTTCTACTCTATTTTCACTTTTTACTGTCAAGATAAGTATTGATTCTGTAGTAGGAAGGTACTATCTTGACATTTTCAAATTTTTGCACTTGCTTTCTTGGATATTCTCGTTGGATGCAATTTCTCTGAGTAGGTTTGGAGCAATGAATCTGGGTGCCTGAATGATTGCACACATTCTCTTGAAGCTGCTCAGTCATAAACAAATGGGAACATGGGAATTGACTGGATGGCAATATTGTGTGTTGGTATTTCTCTTTAATTCTCATGATGTATTTTCATGCTATTAGAGTTGTCGGTTCTAGTACAGGTACTCAGCACTGTCTTTTCACTTGTGTTTGTTCCCCAAATTCACAAGAACTTCTTCCTGTCTGTGGATCTGCTGATTATAATTTGTTCAGTTTTGGAGGCTCAAGTTGATCAGAAATTGTGTGGAGGAGGTTCTAATGCTGATGGTGGAGGATAGTAGTGTCTTCCTTTGTTTTTAGTTATTGCTTTATTTTGCTTTTAATTGTGAGTTTTCAATAAACTACATTTTTAAGTAGCTCCATTATACAAATGTGTATTCTTGTAAGGTAATACATTTTATTTTGAAATAACAACTTGTAATTTAATTTTGTAGGTTGGTCTGTTTGTGAAGCAGGGGTGCATGAAAGCCATAGTGGAAATTGAACTGTAAGTGGTAAAACTCTTTCCTCATGTGCTTTTAATTGGATCATTTCCCCACACAGTAATTCACAAACTTGTGAGAAAAAAATTTGTTGTGCAGAGGTTTGTCTTTAGGCTTAATTTGTCCTTTTTTGATTTCCGCAGGCTTCGGAACATAAAGTTATTTAGTTATCACACAAGAAATAAGCAGTGATGGATACTCTTGATCTTGCTTTCTGGAGCATTTCACCTTGTCTTGATGTACAAAAAATGCATAGAAAAAGATAGTTCTGTATGGTGTCTTTACCTTTTGATTACATTTAAGGTTCTGATGATTTTGTCACTCCTGCCATCACTATGTGGTGGTTGGAATTCTTTTCATTAAAGAAAAAGGACAAAAGCCTAAGTTTTAAAACAGATTGTTCTATCTTCACTTTCTTATACTGATATTGCTGGAAGGAGGGGCTTGCCTACATTCTCACTGAAAACATCACATACGGATAGAAGTAAAAGAAAAGATCTGACGAATTCCATGTAATACAGTCTCGTAGGTAAGCTGTGGCAAAACAGAGCAACTGGAAATCTTTTGGACTTAAAATTTTATTAGTAGCTTATGCATAGGGCAATGCATCTTTTTTTGTGGATGCTATGGCACAGGTGATTTTAACAAGCCTTAGCCTAGTCTGTTGCCCTGAATGAAAGAGAAAATAGAGATAGTGACCTGATTCATAGCCTGTGTTAATTTGCATAACAATTGGCCAGCCTGATCAGAATTTTAGAGAAAATTTATTTTCTAAAAAGAAAATTTTATTGAGACAAAAAAAAAAAAAACCTGCAGCAGGCCTTGGAAAAATGTCTGTCCATTTTGGTTATTGTGGGAATGATCAAGTAAGACCTTCTTTAGTGTTTGGCCAGACAAGATGTATTCAGGAAATAGGATGTCTTTCAAGTAGATGGTGCGTTGTTTTAACATAAATATATTCCAATGTTACTTGAAATTCCAGAGAGAATCTTGCAATGTGTGAAGATTCTGTGTTTCATAGCTCATTAGACCTAGCATGTCATGGTTGCAGTGTAGTTGAGTCCTTTGTCTGATTGGTAGAAAATGTTTGAATGCAACATGTAGGATGGGAGACTGATGCTGAAGATTGCTTTTTTGACAGGAACTAAAAATTGAAGTTCTGTAGGCGTGTGTTGCCTTTGTTGAATTTGGCACTTGAAATGTAGCTAAACCCAAGTTATGATAGTAAAATGATTTTATTTTAATGAAAGGAAGGAGCATGGCTTTGTAGGTCTTTGGAATGAAGCCTCATAAATTAAAATGAGGTGATGCAGGAAGTAGTAGTTCAGTAATCAAGAAATAGGATTATGTCCCTATGGTGCTTAGTCCAAACACCAGCAGCAGATGTGTACTCACTTCATTCTTAAATGTCCTGAGGTACATGGTCACTCTGCAAGTCTATATTCCCCATCCTTAAGAGTGTGCTTAACAGGCACTAGGCAATTTTTAAACCAAAATGGTAAACCAAAATTCCAGGAGTTTGACTTAGTTGTTATTGCTACATCTTGACCAGACTAAATTTTTGAAAATAGGTATGGAGCTAGAAAACTAAATGAAAACTAATGTATCTTCTGTGGTTTTTAAAAGCAGAAAATGAAAATAAGTATTTTTGTGTTGTATGCTATTTTTTTCTCTAATTGAGTATATATACACAGCTTACTGATGTATTTCTGTGTACTAATACTTAAAGATGTACTGTACCTCCTTCACACCAATTTTAAAACTTATTATCGTCACACAGATTATGCTTTTAAGAAACTGTTTATATTTGTAACGACTTTTAAGTATTTCATACATTCAGCATGAGCATCTCATTTATGTAAGTAACTTCTGAGTTAAGATTTGCAGATATTCTTGATGTTTCCTATGTGAGTTTAGTTCATCACTGAAGTACTGGATATTTTCTGAGTCATGAAAATAGGAATCTGATGCTACTGTCCCGTTAATTTATATTAAATACTTAGCTATCTCTAAATTTTAACAATACTTTGACAGTGGGTAACCTTTAAAGGTGGAACACTTTTCAGATGTTCTTGGAAGTGTAAACACTTCTTTCTGTTAATCAGGTTTAAGTCACCAGAAAATATTCTTATCACACGTGAGATTTATGTGGCGAACAACACGTCAGTGTGGTTTATCAACAGAAAACCAGCAACCTTGAAAACAGTAGAAGAACAAATTGCAGCCTTAAACATCCAGGTGGACAATTTGTGCCAGTTTCTTCCTCAGGTATGAATCAATTTTGAAAGACAGTGTGTGCAAATGGAGTGCTGTGGTTTGAGAAGATTTTGTTGCTGGTTAACTTTAGCAGCACTGTGCCTAGTTCAGTGGGACAGCACAAAGAACAAGAGGGTTGAGGCAGCCATGCTGGTGTGATGGTGAAAGAAAAGAGGATCTGTGTGACCTTTAAAGCTCACTAATTGGACAATTTTGTACATGTTGACTCTGAAAGGAGAGATGCTGATGTTCCCTGTCTTCATGTTCAAGTAGCAGCACTTGCTAATACAGCCTTTCTGGTAATGTCAGCACTTTGTTGAGCATAGGGCTGAATGATGTATAGGATTGAATTATTTAAGAGTAAAATCATTCTAATGGAAAGTAAGTCTTAAAGGAGAGAGATTAAAGAATACTACTGGCAGTTTCTGTATTTGAATGCATGTTAAAGCAGGTCAGGATTCATGTGTAGAAAGCTAGGTTGCTTCACACTGCACCCTAAAGTTGTGACAGATTCCTTCCCAGTTCATGTGGATCATCAGGAATGATACTGAAAGGAAACCTTATCAGAGCCTATTCATGCGGTTATTGTTGAATTCAAGAAGACAGAAGAGCATTAAAGTTTAGAAAGCTAATACTGCAGAAATAAAAATATGCTAGCTGACATATCGTTCATTTTCACCTGTGTACAGTATTTGTTTGGAACTTCCAGCATACTCTGGTAAAACACCTTTTTCTTTAAAAGAAATTTTTCTCTTTAGTACAGTTAGTTCAGTCAATATTACAGTGTTGATAGTTCTGGTTTATTTGTTCTCTCCCAGTGTACCAACAGCAAGCACACTTCTTGCATCAGTCTCAGTTTTGAGCAACTCTGCTCAACAGAGTATTTCAGAGTATTTCAGTATTTCAACAGAAATACTTAAATAGCCTTGTCTGCCAGCTTTGATAATAACTTCTATGTGGCTTAACTTTCCTATTAGTCCTAGTATTTATACTGCAAAGGATTTATACTGCAAGGCTGCTTCAACATCCTGAGAAGGAATTTTCTGGAAGGCTTGATGACTACTCCATGAGATGGTCATTAACTATGACAGAGTTATTTAGCATAGAATAAATCCAGTATTACTGTATTGCACTGGTCTAACTAATCCTATATTTTTTATAACTTTTTAAAATTTTGTAGGACAAAGTTGGAGAATTTACAAGATTGAGTAAGACTGAGTTGCTCGAAGCCACTGAAAAGTCCATTGGTTCTCCGGAAATGTACCAGTTTCATTGCGAACTGAAAAATTTCAGAGAAAAGGAAAGAGAACTAGAGGTAAATATGTTCTTTAGAAAGCAGTGAATGTAGGAAAAATGAAATAAATATTACCCTGACATGTAACAGAATTAGAAAGTGGTATTTATTTACAAAGTCTGTGGTGAGTTGATTTTACCAAATAATCTTCTTCTCTCAGAACTCATTCACTCTGACACTCACATGCTTGTAAGTATGAAGATGTGTGCAAATGGTCCAGACCCAAAAGATGAGAAGTGCCTGTTGTCAAGTACTCCTTTCTTTGGGATTTTTGACTGGCAACAACTTTCCTAGACAAATATTTTTGTCTTCTATAGGTCATTGGCTTATGAATTAAAGCATAGTCCTTTGCTTTAGTGTTGCTCACTTCCTCGAAAACAAAGAGACAGACAAAAAGGAAAAGGACTGGTGTTCCGGGAACAATGTCTGTCCTTAGCCATACAGGCCATTCTTTTAATCCTTTGTTCTCCTGTTCCTGTTGTTTTGGATGGTTCCCCTCCACTTAGTGCCGTACTAAAATGTCTCCTCTGATGGTAATTTTCTGCTTTAATGTACATGTGAGATGTAGACTATTTTCTGGGAGCTGTTTAGATACTGTAAAACCTGAAATTATATATTACAGAACTTTTTCAGAGAAAAAAACACCTCATTGGAGAAAATGAAGCAGAGGGTTGAACGGTACAAGCAAGATGTTGAAAGATACCATGAATGCAAGCGCCATGTAGACTTAATAGAGATGCTTGAGAGGAAAAGGCCATGGGTGGTAAGTTTAATTTCCAGTGTCTTTCTCACTTAACCTGTTTTCTTTAAGATTGTGAAGTTAGAAATAGGCCAAAAGTTGCTTTAGAAGAAGTGTGACTGGAGTAATTTGAGTATCATTGCTTAATGCTTAGTGCAAGCAGGCCAGTTCTTGAAATTCTGTTCTTGGTCTGACTGTGATGTTTGCTTACATACCTAGCTGCATAGGTTGCTTCAAGTAGTTGTTCAGGCACCTGCACATTTAGGGAAGCCAGTAGTGCAGGCCAAGAAGAGTAGTACTCCTTTTATTCTGTGCAGAGGCAACTGGTTTAAGCTCTAGACAGGTCTGCTTGCTTCTTCAGCTGTAACTTTTTTACAGGTTTTTTGTTAAAATTTTTTAGCGGTTATATTCCTCTTAATTTATTAGTTGAAGTTTAGTGTGCATGACAGACATGTCACTGAATTTAAGTTGCCAATCTCAAAAATATTAGCATTTGAGCAGAAAAATATTTAAACACATTTGAAAGAACCTAGAGTAAAGAGCAGGTCATTTAAACAAATCAAAGTAAGTATTTCTGAGGAACACTTTAATACTACCTTAGTTTAGTGTTGAATGATTAGTCAGATGAAATGATTCTAAACAGCTCAAACTGATGGAGATTACACTTTACTGAAACAATATGTTGTTTGTCTTGTTTGCAAGCTTAGAGTTAATTATATTATATATAAGTATAAAGTTAATGAAATGCAGATATAGAACTTCCAGAAAACTGGATTTACTGCTCGTGAAGAATGCAGAACGCTTACTTTTGCAATTTTGCATATAATGAAGCCTCATATGGCTATGCAAAGAGCATTATGGCCTTTGCATCTTGAGCAACTGGGAATCCCATCACTGCCTTCAAATTATCTTGCTAACAGCAGGGGGATTTAGGAGTAGCAGTTTAAATAGATGGATGGTGGTAGGTATTAAGGAAGTAGGGTATACCTTCTGTGATGTCAGTACTTTCTGAATGGTAGGATTTTTTCTACTACATGTGTTAGCCTGGTGTTGCATAATAAATGTAGACTGATGCTCATTGTTCTCTGCTGTAAGATACTTGCTTATACAGAGCTCTAAAGGCTTGCTGGACACTGATAAAGGAAGACTAAGCTAATGATTTTATCTGCTGTCAATTAAGTTGCCTTCCACAAACTAGAGAACATTGCTATTAGTTATGTCATACTTAAGCAAGTTTAGTCAGACTTTGATTAAACACCTTATTTCCACTGCTGTCTTCTAGACAGTTTATACTGCTCAGTATGTTAAAGGCTCTTAGTGGTTGCACTCAGTTCACTGTAACTTTTTGACGCCCGAATCCATGGAAACAAGAGTGTGCTTTGACACCTTGGTGGAGTTCTGATTGACAGTACAGAATCAGTAGTGTATATTAGATTGATGAAAAAGAGAAGAGAACTGAAGGTAGATGTGCACTTTGAAGATGCTGAGAGCAGTGACTATAGGGAAATTCTAATAAATTTTAACACAAGATCTTTCATGTACTTAATTTACATTTGAAATCGAAGGGCATTGATGTAATTGTTTTACTAGGCAGAGGATATCTGCATTACAGGCTATAATAAAATTTTACATTCTGTTGCTGTTTTGTGATTTGTTAAACTGTGACAGAATTTTTAGTTTTCTCTTACATTGCAAAAATACCAAGCTCTTTGTAAGAGAAGAATTGCATTGTTCTGCAAGAGCATGAGTTGTTTTTTTTTGTTTTGACCTAGCACTGTTTAGTCCTTAGAATAAATTGATGGGTTTGTGTTTTAAAATGGGGTTTACTGAAACTGAGAATAGTATGGGAGTTTATTCATCCTTCTGTTGTAGTAAAGACTCGTTAGCTTTACTAAACTATTTAGCTGCTATTTTCCTCTCTGGATTTAAACCAGATTCTAGGGATTGGAAGTCGATTGTAATTAATATACTAGAAGAGTAAGAAGCCCATCAGTAGATAGAAATGTAGAGGAGCGATGTCTACGAAGTGTCAGTATCAGGTGGCTGCTTCAAATCTGAAGTGGTGATTTGATGTGAAGATATTTCATTTGCTCTGTCCTCCCCTAAATGCAGATTTCAACTTGAATACTAAACACACCTACCTGTTGAATTTACCTTTGTAACCAAGCAGAATAGCTACACCTGAAGTTTTAAGTCAGCTGGAAGGCAGATGTATAAACACTGCATGATGTTGTGAAATAGAGAAACAGACAGCCTGGAAATATGATAACTCAAATATGACATTAGACTGTTTATTAATCACAGAGGAAAAGAGAAGTCTAGTGATGGACTTTTTCATGTTCTGATCACTGTTGAAGTGCATTTTAATTCTGAAGACTCTACTGCTTTTTACCTGAGGAAGATTTTTTTGTCAAGTGATTTTTTTTTTCTAGACAGTGACAACTGTTTCTATATATGGAGAATTTTACACCATTTTCACATATAACTATGTCTAATAAGTTTTTGAACATATACTTTAGGTTCCATAGAACTCCATAGTTCCTAGAATCATGTCATGTAGTTTTGAAAATGTGTTTTGGTCGAGCTGCGTCCATTCTTCTTTTCCTCTCCTCATGTTTACAATTAAGAAAAACATTGGTTTAAGATGCAAACATCTCTTGAGAAAGGTGGAATGCTTTCAGAGTTCTGCAGGTCTTTAGTGGAGTGCATAATTACAAGCATCAGTTACTTGAGTACAGATACACAAGATCTCTGTATTTTGATTGAGTCAGAATTTCTTAAAATATTAAAAGAATTTGCTGTGTAAAAATTATGTTATGACAGTTCTGTGGAACTTGCTCGTACTTTATATTTGTGGACTCTGAAGTGTAATTGTACGTGTGTGCATTTGCTTTAATCTTGAAATAAAATGCCTTATTTAGAGCAGAGCTGAATTTTAAGCTTAATCTTTCAGATAAGTGAAAATATAATCCTTTTATCTCTGTAAGTTTGTAGCACTGGCTACTGACTGTACTTCACAGAATTGTGGCAGCTTTCATCAAATACCTTTTGACGTTATGAAAAAGATACTGTCAAGAAAGACCTTGGATTTTGTAGCCTAGGTTGATTTATCTGTGATTCATCAGGTTAGTTAAGTAGCTATGAAAAAGTGGTAGCACATAAAGCCAATTCACCTGTTAAAATTAGCTTCCAGGTGGTCTTCATGTAAAATTATTATTATTACCATTACTGTTACTGTTGTAATATTAACCTCCATGGCTTGGGATAACTAGGCATATGTTCTGAATTAGGGGCAAAGTCAAGCAGCCTTCCCTTCCTCTGTCCCCCTGCATACCTGAATCTACTCCTCTCTCTGGACCTCTGAACATCTTACTTTTTTTCCTCATGAAGCTTTCATGGAATGTATGGTTCTCTTATGTTTCTTAGTTTGGAGGGGCTGGGGAGAGGTTCCGCTTCTTTTTGTTCCTTCCTTTTTTAATGTTTTTTCTCTCCAGAGAGTATAACACACACAGAAAAATCACTAATAATGACTCCCTTAGCTTAAACTATTTCTCTACAAAATTCCCATCTTCTTGAAGTGGAGGTTCTTGGTCACCCTACTGCTTACCATCTCTTTTCTCTCATGAATGTATCTTGAGTTAAACTTCCTGGATAGCAATGGCTTTGTTGTTTGTGGTGTGTGATGGAGTTTTTTTCCCCAAAAGTATTTTGTCTCCCCAAAACTCTCTCCCCTTGGTTTACTTCAGCAGTGTCTGTTACTTGCTCTGACAATCTGTCCAGCTTGTTTTCTTTTCTTTCTCCCAAAAGTGTCTGTCGGAAGTGAAGGGAGACGAGCACATCCTATTGATGGTCATTGGTCTCAGATTTATTGATCCAGCTTACATACTTTTATAGTAGTGTTAATTAAGCTCATACATATTGCAAAAGCTAAGCTTTTGGTTACAGATTACATTGGTTACAGATTACATGTCAACCCCTCCTTTGTGGCTACGTTCTCAAAATACTTGTGATTTTCTTGTTGAGGCTAATACTTGTTTTTACATCCTGCTGTTGACTACATTCAAGGGCACCATGTTTTTCACCGTGTTTTTCTTGTTATTTGCTCAAGGACGCAGTGTTGTTGTTTTTCTTGTAAGGAAAAAGGCTGAGAACTTACTGCTTACAGCTGCTTTTTACTGCTTAACCAGCTGTATAAGATCATGGCCTTTTTTCCTCAAGCCACGTCTGCACAAAACTCTCCACAAGTGTCTGTGGTTATTTGCTCCTTGGCTTTTAGACTCCTGTGTAAGTAGTCTCAAACTATGAACAGAGAGGGGCTAAGGGGTTTTTTCCATGATCCCAGATGAACTTGGAGACAAGGTAATTGCAGACAAATGGGTTGTTTCTTCTAGTTGATTGCATATTATTTAAGAAGTATTAATAATGTGTCCTTGTTCATTGGGGACTGAATGATCCCTATAACTATTTGTCATTTGAACTAGTAACAGTATTAATTACATAGTTGCTGTAATACTAGTTTCTGAAAGAGATATTTTTCTAAAACTCATGAACAGTTAAATAAAACCTTTGGACAGTATAAAACTCTGCAATAGAATACAGCAGTTTTTAATTGTTTTACTTCAACTCCTCCAAGGAATATGAAAATGTTCGTGAACAGCATGAAGAAGTGAAACAGTGCCGAAACCAAGTTAAGAAAGAACTGAAGTGTCTGAGAGAATTGCAGGCCCCATGGACAAGAAAAATTCAAGAAGCTGAAGAAAATTTAAACAATCTGGATATGAAAACCAGAGATAATGTAGGTATTGAAGTTCTTGTTTAACATAGGTAATATTTCAGGTTCTCTCTGTTCAGCTTTGTAAAATGTAAAGTAATAACCTCTTTTTTCCTAGTGTGTCATAATGATGTTTCAGCAGAAATTTTCCTGAAGCACCTGTGCCCTTGGTTGTTAGTGCCTTCTCTGTGTCTGTTCAAGGAATATATTCCTTAGTAAACCTTTAGTAGCAGTTCTTCAGTCTGCTCTTGGTTTTGTAAAAGCAAATCTTTAATGTACAATAAAGAGAAATTTTAAAATCTGCTAGGATATATTGTTTGTAGTTTCCCCAAGTTAAGTACTTCCATTAAATTAGATGCCTGTTTTCATCTGTCCTGTGGTTTGGGTTTGTGGGATGTTCACTCCTCTTATCTTCTTGAAATATGGTTTATTTAAGGTAAATTACAACTTTGCTGGCCTAAAAGCATTCCTCTAATATTGAGCATAATTGCATAAGTAGGACTTCATTTTTTAATTAGACAGTAATCGTTCATTAGTTGTGAATATTTTTATGCATAAGGGATTTTAATGGTAAACCTACTTATATGTTACAGTTTATGTAACAGCTGCTCTTCCTGGGTTTATGAAAAAAATATTATTTCCATATGGAAAATAAGAGTACTGTAATTTCCTGCAGGATTTTGACTAGTATTTGCTATTCAGACTGCAGAAGTCACTGTGTATAAGCTGCACAAATTTGTAGTGGATAACCAAAGTTAAATGATCACATGAGAATGTTTGTTGGCTGCAGTGAGTTCTGTTTGTAGAATGGGGGTCTGAAACTTCAGTGGCATTTAATGCACTGTGAGTTAATAAACTAGTTATGTGCTTTGTCAAAAAAAAAAGCGCCAAAACACACAGCCTTGCCCCAAATAAAAAACAAACCCAAAACCAGAGCAGAAAGACCAGACAAAAAACTCCAACAGATTGTTGTTCACAACATTGTTTTTGTTGCGATAAATGCTACACTAACATTAGGAAGTACTCAAGTCCCTCATAATTACAAGAAAATTCTTTGGTACAGTAATTAGGTTTTGTCTCCTACAGTATTGCAAGAGTTTATTGTGCTGTGAGGCAAAATACCTCAGTGTTCCAAAATGTTGCAAGTCTTACTGCTGTTGCCTTTTTTTGGTCTGGTTGGGCTTTTTGTTTTGAAGGTTTTTGTTGTTTAAGGGTAAATGTACTTTCTTAGGGAAAAGTTAACATCTAGAAAATTGAAGTTGATTTTCATAATGCAACAATGCCTTCATGCTTGTGAATTGATAAAATTTGTTCTCATTGCTTTGTCTTACTGTGTTAGGTTTTACCCCTATGTATCAAACTATTCTGTTTTTTTTTGAACTGGGAGCAGTTCTACTTAATCATTGGTACCTCTGTTCTTGGAAGTATTGGGCTGTATTCACGTCATAGTAATCTTTTTTGTTAAAGGTTGTACTTTGTTTCTATAAGAAACCTAGGACAAACAGTGATCATTTTAGTTTTAACTTGCAGGGAGCTTGCTCAGCATAGGCACTTCCTACAAAACAGTGGAAGAAAACCTGAGAGAATGTTCGAGATGATTAATTTATACTCTTGAATCAGCATATTTTTCTTGTTGAGTAAAGCTTTCATATACTGTATATTCAAAAGGTTAACTGTGTGCTAATTAATTATTAATTAATGAATTAATAATAAGTAAATAATTTATGTCTGGAAATTGGATTAGGTACATTTGTTCTACAGTATTCCAGTAGCCAAAAATACAAGAAGAAGGAAAGAGGATAAATTGGAAATAAGTAATTTATAGAAGACTTATTGAGATACTCTTAATACGACTTTCCAGTGAAGAGTTACAATTTTGTATTTTATTCATAACTAATAATATTCTGTATATAGTAGTATACTATGACGCTTCCAGAGCTGTTTTTTCTGGTGTTAAATGATATGTTCAAGTCTAGATTAAATGATTATAATTTGTCTTGAGCTCAGAGTCCAGAATTGTGGAAAAAGATGTAAGGGAATGTATTATATATTTTGTTATGGCATTAGCTATTTGCAAGATACCAGGCAAGTTAAGAAGATCTGAGACATGTATTGCTGCTTTCTGGACTTTCATGAAGTACCTTTTTTTCAGCTGCTGAAATGGATTTCCCTCACACATACTTTGAGACTTGGGCTGTTGAAATGTCTTTGAAAAGGAGAATCAGTGCTGGTTGCACTGTCAGGAGATAGTTTTGATGTAGTATGAAAGTGCAAGACTTAAGCAGCTTATAATGGCTTTAAGCTGCTCTGTCATGATTAGTTCCTCACCTTTTCATAGACTGCTTGAATTTTTTGTAACTTAAAATTCTGTCTTTGTACAAATGCAGGCATTTGGCAAGAATTTCACAGGTGAATATTCTGTGAGCTAGAAGGAGTTGATTAGTTTCAATTTGCCATTAAAGGAAAGCAGTTTAATATTTAAGTCTGCTCTATTCTGGATACACAGACCGGTAGGGAATATAATTCTCTACAGATCCTTTGCTTGAGCCTTATATCCATTATCAAATAACTTTAATTCTGACTGCTTCTTGAGATCTTTCTCTTAACATGAGGATATTTATGTGAGAGCGGAAATAACCACACCTTCATTTTGTCTTTCTTGAAGTTTGTTGGCAAAAAGCTGAGTATGGATTTGTAGTTTTGTCTGGAAGGAGCTGAACAGCAAAGAAAGGTGGAGTAATTCTGGGAATTATATTAATATATCCAGACATGGTATTACTTTTTCTCCTGTTTCTGTGTGTAAAAACCCTTTCAATTTCTGGATTAGAATAAAAATTTTTAGTAAGACTTGGTGGTTTGAGTGTGTCATGTAGAATGTGGAAAAAAGAAACTGACCCATTTTATAGGAAAAGTTTGAAATGGTGTATTTTCAGAACAGTTTCTTCAGGCTCTTTAAAGGCATTTGAACAGAGTTAACTATGTAATGCAGTTTTCTAGCAATATTTAATGGTGTAAACCAGTTGTTTTTGGTTATACAATGAAAATCATAAAGACAATTCTAGCTGTTTGTCTGTTATGTAGATAGGTCTATCTAGAAACATATAACTGAAAATACAGTGGTAACTGAAAAACAGAATTCCGGTTCCTTAGTAGTGCCCCAATTTTGAGAGCCTTCAGAACCATTTTGTGAACATTGTGTATCAGTTTCCTGGGGAGAGCTTCCTCTTCAGGCTGCCTCTGTGAACTCTTTGAAAAGAGCATCACAGAATCATTACTTCATAGCAGTCAACTGCAAGACCCAGATGTATTTCTTCTGTGTTGACTTCATGCAAACCGTCTGCACGAGTCTTAAAATTTGGGGGCTTTTTTGAGATTGGGGTAGAGAAAAAATTCTGCATAGTTTTATTTTCTCCTTTTTTTTAATGCATCTTAGTGTTTTCAGTATGACTTTTCATAGGAAGACATCTCTTCTGCTGGGAGTGCTGTGTTGGTTTCCATGTCTGCACTGGAATTTACTTGGAATCTTTCTATCCTTCTGCAGTGTTCTAGTATTCTCTTCACAGTGCTTCAGCCTTGAGGGTTTAGGGAAGGAGGAATGCAGTTTTCAGAGAAAGGATAGTGTATTTCCCCTGTGTTCAGAACTCAGCTGTGTGAATGCCTGGGCAACTTGACCTAATAAAATCATGCTCTGAGAAAGGATGGGACTGGGTAGTGCCAAGAAATTCCTTCCAACCTATATTGTTCTTCTGCTTTATAGAAGCTGAGCATAGAGAAAGAGCAGAGACATGGATGCCTACACGTGAGCCAGCAAATTGTCAAGCTCAGTTGTGTAGGATCTAGCTCTAGCACAATGCAGTTCAGAGGTAGGATGACTTGGACAAAACCTGGTTTGGCCATCCTGTGCCTAGGAGCTTAAGCCCTGCTTGCTCTTTAGTATCACCTTTCTTTGCAAAATTTGTTTGGAGAAAGAGGCAAGAACATTTTATAGTTGTAGGCATCTGAATGTAACATTTTCATTGAAATCAGGGATGGAGGTATTTTAATTTCAGATTAGGCGCTTCCTCTCTATGTCATGCCAAAATTTGCAGACCTATAGCAGAATGGTTGTGAACAGTACAGTATGAATGCTGTTATGCAAGTCTTGACAAATTGCTGAAATTATACATGCTACAGATACAGTTAAGAATAAGAAGTGGGTAAGGATGGCTTTGCCAGTAGTAAAATGGGGAGTAAATACTTAGTTATGCATATACAAGATGTTCTTAAAAATCTGACTACTTTTTACAAATATAACTGAATTTATTGACTGTAAATTTAAATATATTGCTGTATGCAGACTGCTGAAATCAGAAATATTTCCCAGAAATGTAAAGAGAAACAAGATGCTTTGGAGATGAAAGATAAACAGGTAAGAGTCTTGCTGACTTTTCTTGGTGTTTGTTTTTGGTTTTTTTGTCTGCTCTTCTGTTAGCAGAGTGGCAAATTTCTATGGAGATGCTGCAAGTGCTTGTACTCTTCCCTCCCTCTAGTACACAGTGTATCTTTAGAACTCTATCAGTCAAACAGGAATTACTAAGAGAGAGGTGTATACTGCATAAATTATGTTGCCTACTAAAATAGACTATGTGTATATATTGATTGACAGAAACATATGCACACATGCCATTTGTGATAGGCTTTGAAAAGCTGCAGCCTCTATAGTGTGAGAAGTTACACTGTAGAGGCTGTAGGTTACTGCTTCTAAGGATATTCATATTGCATCTTGTAAAAGGAACATCCTTTCAAGGCTGTGAAACAGTCTCATCTATGCACTTGATCAAGAAATGCATAGTAAATGAAATGTATAAGGATGCAAAGTCAAAACTTCTAAGTTGTGTTTGGGCTATAGATTTTACTTAATCATAGACTAAACTTCAGATGTATTAAGCAACTGTTAGTTAATTAACCTTTAAGGTTCTGCTTTTGTGAAAATGAAGGAACTTAAAAAATTGATTTATAGGCATGATTGTATTTTTGCTTATGTTCTACAACTGCTGTAGTGCTATTGGAACTGTGTCATAGTGCTGTTGGGACTGTAACAGACTCTTGGGGTTTGAGTGCACGGTTATGTAAGCATTTAATAGCAGTTGCACAGGTATCCTAGGTATTTGTTGTAGGTTCTGTATACCAAACTCATTTCTTGTTTGAAATATTCCAAATTTTTAGATTGAAGAAATTAATCAGGCATTCAGAATGAAAAAAGATGAAGAAACAAACAGGCAGAAGAAAATATATCAAACTCAACAAATAATAGAAGAGTGGCAGAGTGAGCTGGATACAATGGCAGTCTGTGAGAATCTTCAGCCACAAATTGATGCTGTTAATACTGAGCTGAAAAAATTACAAGAAGAGAAAGCAAATATTGATAACAATGTTAGTGATCTAAGAGCAGAAAAAACCAACCAAGAGCGGGAAGAGAAAAGTAAGTTACTTAAGGTTTTTCTTTGTCAATTTATTTTATTATTTTAATGCATCTGCTTGTACAGAATCTCCTTATCCTGCTGTAGTGAAATAATTCAAGGTGTTTACTTCAGCTACTACTTGTAGTTGGCCTACATGTATAGCAGTCCTCTCTCTTGTTAACAGCTTTATTAAAAGTAACAACCACTTTCAAAATTGAACAAGAAGATGCAAAATTAAAAATTGACCTTAAAACTATCCTTCAAGGAATCAGTATTTCTGATATCTGAGTAAGGAGAGTACTTTGGCAGTTGGGAGGTTTGGGGGATTTTTTGGTTAAAAAGGAAGGTCTGTAGTTAGCAGATTGTGAAAAGCAATCCCAAACCTGATGGAGAAAGCAGTTTGCTTTGAAGAGACAATATTTTAGATACTTCATATATTTTATGTAGTATGTTAGCTGCAGATGCTGCAGTTCTCCTTCTTAGATGAACCTTAATTCCAGAGTTTCTTTACATTAGTCTGGGATTTACAATTAGTCCTTTCTAATAAATGAAATAAAATTTAAAAACTGAAGCTTGACAGCTAGTGAAGGTGTTATATACATATTCCTGAGTGCATGTTGCTCATTTGCACATACCTGTCTGGCAGTCCAAGAACCCTAGAATCCAACAAGAAACTGAGATAGGGAGTCCAGGTGACCTAGGGAAGGAGACACTATATTTTATCTTGAGTAGCACAAAATTCTCAGGTTCTGATCTCTGTCTCTTCTGAATAGTAGATGCTTTCATACACAGTCTCTTGTCACACATTTTGTTTTTTGCTAGCATGAAGTAACAGATATTTCACATTACTAAGTCCTACTGTCTCTTTCTTCTGGGGAAGTTTTTTTTTTTTTTGATACAGAGGTAGGACATGTCTTGAAAAAGCATACTTCCATGGCAAAATTCATGTGTTTTTACTGTGCTTACCATATTTTGTTAATCTTTGGATAAGTTTTTAATTCTATTTTAAGCTTTTATAGTTTTTTTTATTTCTTCAGAAGTAGCAGCATCTCAATTCTGGAAAGAGAAACTTAGTTCTTTCCATTTACCAACAACCTTAGTTTTGGAGGAGTGTAGTCACTAGATACCAGAAAATGCTGGTTATAATGTGTACTTACTGTGGACTCTGTTTAAGACACTACCTTAAATTACAGGAATAATTGATCGCCTTGGACAACTTAATAATATAATGCATGTGAAGGAAGAGAAGCTTAAACAGAGGTTCCGAGACACGCACTCTGCTCTTTTGTGGCTCAGAAACAACAAAGACAAGTTTAAAAAAAAAACTTGTGAACCCATGATGCTTGAAGTAAGAAGATTTACTTGCATACCACTCTGTAAACGGTTAGATTATGTATGTCTTGCAAGGCTTCAAGAATGACTGGGAGACTTTTGAGACACATCTTGGAATGTACTGCCAAGTACATACAGGATATTCATAATTAGAATTCCATAGGCAATGTTGTAATTGAGTAAGGTGGGATGGCTCCTTTCCTCCACAAGAAGATGCCTGTTGCAGGCTTCCTCTGTGGTGCAACCAGTTATTATCCAGTCTTACTACTTAAGTAGTTCCTAGTTGCTGCTTAAAAAAGCAGTTGCCAATTGAGTATCTGCCTTAACAGCGCAACCTGCTCAGCTGTGTGCTTACTTCCCTCTGTGATCTCGGAGTAGTTTTTTTGTTTGCTCTACTCAGCCATCTAGAGACACAGAAATCAGTTGCTGGTTTTGTTTTGTGTTTTGGTTTGGTTTGATAACTTAAGTATGATCTAGAAATAGCAGGGCTAAATTTTCAAAGAGGATATTACATTTTTTAGTTCAATACATGCTTGCAATATATGCTCTATGTAATGTGAAGAGGATGAAGATCTCCAGTTGCACTTTTCAGAATTGCAAATTTACTTAATATATTGCTACAATTTAAATTAGTATATCAGAATATTTATATACAAATTCTTACACTTGGTACATGTACTAGGGCTGATCAAAATTACTTTTGTTTAGAATAGAATCCCAAATATTTCTTGTTATCATTAGAACTTTGAATTCTCCCTGAAAGACCACATCAAGATCGCTTTATAAATGCTTCAATAAGGATATCTTTACATACGGCCTCATTAACCTCTGTGACATCAATTGATGTGTGGATTTGTTTTCTCTCTGAGGTGTAACCCTGCCCATTCGTCAAGCCCCAGGCAGCTGCTCACTCACTGCCCCTGTTCAGAATTCAGTAGAGAATCAGAAGAGTAAAAGCTTAGACAGCTCATGGTATAGACAATTTAATAGGGAAAGCAAAAGCCATGCACATGAGGAAAGCAAAACAAGAAATTAAGTCACCATTTCCATGGACGGGCAGGTGTTCAGCCATCTCTAGGAGAGCTGGGCTCCATCCTGTGTGACAGTGACTTGGTGTCTTGGTTTTGGCCAAGGACAGGGTTAAATTTTGGTAATGCTTGAGAGAATGTGTGGCTGAGAGGGTGTGGCCAGACCCTAATTTGTTCCATATAACTGCACCTCTTTGCAGGGTGAGTGGTGGAAAGAGACTCTTGGTGTAATTTTGCCTTTCAGGTTGGGAGAAGTCACAGTGGGCAGTCAGCATTTGTTGGGGGTGTAAATTGTTAGTCTTACACCTTTAATTATTGAAATTTCTTTCTTTATCTTATTGCTCTTTCCAGTAAATTATTCTTATGTCAACCCATGATTTTTACCTTTTTTTGCCTCCAGTTTTCAACTCCATCCTGCTGGAGTAGGAGGCAGGGAGGGAACATGGGGAGCAAGCAGTGCCATGATTTTAATGGGCCTTCTAAATTGAAGAATGCCATTCCTAAACTATGACATTTCGGAAGCCATCACTCCAAATGTACCTTCTTCCTCTCACATTGTATACTGAGGATGATGATCTGGAATATCCCTTTGGTCAGTTTGAGTCACCTGTTCTGGCTCTGTTTCTTCCCAGTCTCCATCATCGCTGCCCTACCACTGTGGCTACACAAAGAGCAGAAGAGGCCTTGGCTTTGTGTAACCTGTGCTCAGAGATGACAACCATCTCTGTATAATGAACCCTCTGTTGAGCACAGGCCCAAAACACAGCCCCATACTGGCCACTGTGGAGAAAATTAACCCTACCTCAGCCAAAACCAGTACACTTTGGTATTATGTAAATTAGTCTGGTGTACTTAAAAATTCCAGCTTTCAAATTGCTGTTAACTGTATCCAGCCTTTCTCCATTTTGAGATTATTAAATTGTGTAGTTCTCTGTAATTTTGCCTTTGTGTTTCATGTATAGTGACATGATGTTTAATTACTAGTCAAAGTCAACTGAAAACCAAAAACATTAACATTTCATTCAGATTTGGTAGGCTTCATCCATTTTAAGTATGTGGGGCTTTTTTCTTAGGTATTCAAATGCACTTCAGCTTAAGGAGTGTGATGTTTTCTGTTGCTAATGGAAAAACCCTTACTAGTGCTGGAGCAGAGCCATTAGACATAAGATGGGGGTGGTTTCAATTGTAAGGCCAGGATGGAGCGGGAGAGGTGGTGTGGTGAGAGATGGTGGTAACTCCAGGAGTGCTGAAAAAGGATATGGATGGCTAAAAATTAAGCACAGTGATCTGTGACTTACCATAGGTTTCCTCGCAAGAGAATTGGTTGAAAAAAAGGCAAAGAAATATATTTTTAAAGACATCGTTCTTGGTTTCATTAAATATATGTGTGGATATCATCTTGATTATTTGAAGTGTTTTTTGGGATGTTAAGTTGAATTGTATTAAATCACTTGCTCATTACCTTTCTTTATTAGATCAATATGAAAGACAGTAGACATGCAAAATATGTTGAAAATCACATTTCATCCAATGACTTGAGGGCTTTCGTTTTTGAGTGTCAAGAAGATATGGAGACATTTCTGGTGGAGGCAAGTTGGCACCAATTTTGGAACTTCATTAAGTACTGAAGTAGGAACCCTGAACTTGGGAGGCTAGCGAGTAAATCTGTATGATAATTATAGATACCTATATCATAACAAGTGGATAATGTGTAGTGTTCAAAAATTTTCTTCAGAATTAAGGTTTCCTTAAACCTTAGACTAACTGGATACATGTAGGACTATTAGAAGATGTGGTTTTTTTAGATTGTCTTCCTCCTTTCTTCCTTCCTTAAGGCAATAATCACTTAAGTGGAAAATACTGTGTACAAGAAAACGGGTAGAGCAGAAATCTACAAATTTAGTACCAAAATTTTCCACTGCCCTTTGAATAAAGAGGCAGGAAGCATCTTTTGTGACATGCAGTGGTCTAAGCAGCAAATTAAGCTTGTGTTCTCATAGTTCTCCTGTCTCCTGAATCAGTGAGAAGATTGTTCCTTTTGAAAGTCAGGCAGATGATGCAAGAGGAAAAGAGCAGAAAATACGGTATTGAACTGTCACAATATTTCCCAACTACAGTCAGCACAATGGTGTATTTAGTGACAGACTGTCCTGCAGTTTTTGAAGACTCATCCACTCTTCATGGAAACTTACCACTTTTTTATACCTGAACAGTAGTAGTGATATCTGAAGTTCTGGGGGCATATCTTGCTTGTGTGGTTGTGGAACTCAGTTCAAGGCTGCTTTAACCAGCTCAACGGATCTTCACTTATACAAGTAGCTCTTTAGACTGAGCACTTGGCCCTGGGTTTCTTTGATTGCTTTTATTTTCTCTAGCATATAGTGTTTTCAGGGACGTTAATGGAGTTTGCTTTTAGAGAACTTGGTTATTTCTGAGCCAGAGTGAATTTGTAAGTTCTTCCAGAGGTCATCAGTTGAAAATAATTCTCACTCTGAATCCGTAATTAATATTTTATTTGCACATGGTTTATTTTTCTGGTCTTTACCAAATAATCTAATATAATCTTATAATAGGTGCGTGATCGTCAGAATCTAAGAGTGAATGCTGTATGTGCACCTGATAAATCATGTGCTGAAATTTTACCATCCAGACCTATTGAAGAATTACAGTATGTATCTGATTATATTCGGATTGTTTTAAATGCAGTGGGTTTGTTTTGTTGCTATATATTAGAATTTTTTATGCAAATCAAATTATCACCAGTTTAGTTCTGGGTTAGTGGGACTTCTTTCTGACCCTTCAGTAACTTCAGCTTGCTTACCTGCTGAATTTGATTTGTGATGCTTACTTTATCTCTTCTCCAGCCGATACGGATTTTATTCATATTTACGAGAGTTATTTGATGCGCCTTCTCCCGTGATGAGTTACCTTTGTTACCAGTACCGTGTTCATGATGTTCCTGTGGGAACACAGAAGACCAGAGACATGATTGAAAGGGTAAAGTATCTGAAGAAGCATAAATGCACCTGTGGTGTGGAGTTTTATTTCGGAAGTTGTTTGGCAAGTAAACGTAGAGAATGCAAAAAATTGCTTTAGCAATTTTATTTATCCTTTTTGTTTGCCTTGTAGAAGTGGGAACACTTCATTATGGGCTAACATATTGCAAGACATTTTAACAAATTCAGTCAGCCTAATTATTTGCTAAGCCTAATTGACAGATTATAGCTGATGCTGCATAAATAAACTGAGCAACATTTTTAGTCAAATATAACTTATCCTGTGGAGGCTTTTTGCTGTTTCTGGTGTAGTGGACATATTTTATCTTTATGTATCTTGAGTTGTGGTAAATCTTTGGTTATTTATGCTATCCTTTTTGATATGAAGCTTGTAAGACAAGCAGCTCTGGTATTTTTATGCCTTCTTTTTTCCTACAGACACATTTGCTTGACTAATGCATTACAGCTCACCTTATGGTTTCATCTATTAATTCTTTAGTACTTTGTTTCTTTGTTACACGGGATACCTGTGCACCATGTTAGGTATCTGAAGTAAATACAATCCTTGTTCACTATGCAGTACCAATGCTAACAAATTTTCATTGGTGTCTGTAATATCTTGACAGTCAGACTTGTTTAATTAGTTATGGCACTATACTCCAGCAGTATCTCAACAGTTCTTTGCTTACCAGTCTGAATTACAAGTGTAATGCTGCATTAAACTTAGCATCTTTTTGCAAAGGTTGTTAATAAGTAGGACCTGCAGAAGCTGAAGTTTTTTTTACTGTGTTTATCAATCACACTTGTTCCTTGTTCTGAAAAGTATTGCCTTCAATAATGCTTTTGTCAGATTAATATTTTTCTGTATATCTTAGGTCATACAGGAAACCAATCTGAAGCAAATTTATACAGCAGAAGAAAGATATGTTATTAAAATGTCTTCTTACACAAAACAAACCATCACTAGTAACATATGCTTGAAGGATGCACAGTATCTCACTAGTTCAGTGGATACAGAGGAAAGAGGACAGTTGGAAAACCAGCGACAGGTACCAGTGTATTTCTGTAACTGTGTATGTTGTGAACTTTTAGCCGTTTTATCATGCATTAAGCAGAGCCTGCATATGTTAGTATGGCATGCAGTAAGGATGCTAGTGTTGCATTTTCTTTTGTTTCAGAACATCAGTAATACGTTAAAGTCATTGGATGCACGTTTGACTGCACTGTTCGAGAGACAGAAACTTCTGGATCTCAAGGACAATAAACTCAGGCAGGAGAAGAAGGCACTTTTAGAGAGAGAAAACCGGAGGAGGCAGTTGGAATCAAAAATTGGTGTGAAGTATGATAGGTAGGAAACAAGCTGTTATCTATGAAAAAATCTACAATATCTATGTTATAATTTTAAAAGCCGAGATATTTTTGTTTTCTCTTAATACAGCATGCTTTTACCCTTAAAAAGTAACCAGTATTTGAGCATTAGATACAGGTGATAATCAAGACAAGAAAGGTGTTTAGAAATTATGACAGTATCTGAGACAACATGTAGCAATGTTCCAGATGACTTTCTGTAATAAAATCATAGGATTCCAGTTAAATATCACTGCATGTATTTACTCAAATATTAGATTATTGTTCTAACTTTGTAGCACATATCTAGATAATGCCATAATGTGTATAAATGGTACTAAGTAAGCATGTCAGGGATTGAGTAAGGCCCCAGTTGTGCATAGTATCATTCATTACATATGTTTTGTTTTTGTGGGTCTGTGTTGCTGTTTGTCATAAGAGGTGAAGTCAAGGCATTTTTCAACTGGTATTTCATTTAAGCACAAACTCCCAGTAGGCAGTGTAGACAACATTAACATCCAGTTTGGACCTTTCTTGTTTTAACCTAGGCACACTGTCTATCAATTCTTCTACTGTGTACCTCATAAGAGAACTTTGTTCCATCCTGTCAGTGGTTTCTGTTGATACAGGGCTGTTATTAGTCTCTTGTCTATGGTGAACAAACAGAGCACCTCATCCTGTGCTGTAGAGTGTGTGCTGTAGCCCCTGACGATCTTGATTGCCCTCCGGGTGAGATTTTGCACAGTGGTCCAAACTGTGTGCAGTGCTAAACAGAGAGGAAAAATCACTTAACTTGTCTGTGCTCCTATTCATACAGCCTGGTTTGCTGCCAGGGTGCACTGCTTGCTTATGCACAGCTCATTGTCCAGCAGTGCTTCAGGTTCTTGTTTGTAGAGCTTTGCTGAAGTCAGTCTGTCATGAGCCTATATTACTGCCAGACCCACTGTCTTCACAGGACAGGACTCTGCATTTGTCTTTGCTGAATCTCACAAATGTTCTGTCAACTGCTTCCCCAGCTTCAGTAGACCTCTGTGAACAGCAGGCTTATTGCTCCCTCCCAGTAGTTCAGTGTCTAATAACCTAACAGCAGGGCCCTCTCTTTGCTCTTCCATGTGCCAGTGGAGGAGTCCTAAACAGGATAGGATCCAGAACATAATCCTTGGTACTGACTTCTGGGCAAGAGAAAACAAACCAAGAGTCGCCATAGAACCACATTTTTTTACCTATTTAGTCTTCAGTTAATCCAGACTGTGGTCTTGAAATTCAAATGCATGAGTGGTGTGGGACACAGCACTCAAAAAATGAGAGAAATTCGTCAGGATCCAGCAGACTGAGAGGAAGATGAAGCTTATGCAGGTTAATGCTCCTCCCGCATGAATCCAGTAGTGGGGCTAAGCCTGACTTCCCACTGGACACACACAGAACACATCTGAACAGCTTATGTGTATGTAATTACACACTGCACAGCAGTCATACAGAGCAACTGGACAGATGCAACACTGGTGGTTGGCTCATGTTTGTACTGTGTCTGAGCAACATGAGATTACCCATAGATATGCACACGTGCATTGTCTGTGCATATCTGTGGGCAATGTGGATCCCGTTGGCCGCTGGTTCCAGACACTCTGAATCTGCGCAGTCAGTACCCCTAGACCTCAGTCTCCTGAGCTGCTTGTACCTGGAAATGCAAACCCCTGAGGCTGTAACCCTGCTTCTGTTGGCCTGTAGAGACTGCCTCCCTCGCCCATGTGTGCCTGCATGCTGAACTGGCTGTGACTCTCTAGTTTCCAGTAGCTCATTCTGTGGTCTTTGTTTCAGAGATACAGAGGTAGCCACGACTCCCCCAATTTGCACCCCATAGCCAGTACTCCTGTCATCTTACCCATAAGCACATGCGTGTGGCAGCAGTCTGTGTCAGCCAGGCTGATCCTCCAGTAGCCATTTCTTCCTGCGGTGTCACTCTTAGTGACTCACTTACTGTCTTGGCTCCTGGGCCACTTACTGTCTAGTGTGCTTTGGTCTTTATTGGGGATCAAACACTCTCTTGCACACTTGTACCATGGTGCTGGCAGCAAGGACAATCACATCATCCCATGGTACACTTGCTCTGGTCTCCAGCCAGGTGCAGCCATCACAGACAAGCAGGTTTCCCCCTCTGACTTGTGATTTGACTACAATTGCTTGCACTTAGACTTCCAAACATGTGAGTGCCTGAGTAGAAAGCAAGAAAAGAGGGAGGAATGGAGTTGAGTAAAAAGTGAATGTGCCAATTGGGTGTGGCTGGACAAGGGTAGCAACCAGCCCACTATTTACATCTAAATGTCCCTCTTATCCTCGTATTCCTCTGTTTTCCTATACGTGTTATTCTCCAACTTACCTAGTTCCTCCCTTTCCTCACATTTTTTGCCCTCCTAAATATGTAATAGTAAGAGTCTTGTGCTTTTCTGCTGGATCCCATAATGTTTATTCTACAGCACAATGTCCAGCACTATGCTGTTCTACAGGAGATGCAGAGGACTGGGCTGGGGGCTGAACAGCTTGGGAGGAGTCTCAGTGACAGCAGCTGATAGTGGCTTTTTGACTGCAGAGGTTGAAGGACTCTTCAGTCAGGGACAGTAATGTTACCCTCTACAGACTGAGGTTTCTTTTGACACTGAATTGATGACTAGTGAAGCTGGAGGACTTGGCCTTTAGGAACAAAGATTCAGTGCACTCTCTACTGAGATTACAGCAAAATTGTCAGAAACAAGACGTCTGCTTATGTTATATAATTACTTTTTTATTTAGATATCTTCTATATCATAAATAGGAACACAGTTTTGTCTCCTCTATATAATTTTTACACACTGGTGCTTCAAAAAGATATCCATGTGTTCATGAGCTTCAGTGAACAATTGGTAACCCTGGTGAACCTTCACAGGACTTGGCCAGGAGTGAGGCTGCTCAGCCAAAGTGATAAATTTGGGTTACTCAGTATCCCACAAATACACTGGCATGTTTGGTGCATTCCCAGTACTGCTAATGCAGACAGAAATGCCCACTAAAATGTGAAAGAGCCACAAAACCACAGGCTTTCCAGATGAACTGCAGTCAGTGGAGAATAAGTGATTTCTTAAAGAGGAAGGAAGCTGGAATGGTGGTGTGACTGTCTCTTTGCCAGGAGAGCTGTTGCCAAAGGTTGTGCCACCACTTAAATTAAGGTAGGGGACTGCTGTTGGAGTCACAGACAGGCATGTGTTCACTCATTTTCTGTGTGATACCCCTGTAGACTTACTTGACAATAGTATTTTCAGATACTACTTTTGCATTTCAGAGCCTGAAATTACATGAGAGCTGTATCATTGCCTGGAGGAGTGAATTTTTGGTTTATTTCAGTTACTTTTTTGGTTGGTAACATGACCTGTAGGTGTGGTTCTTAGGGATATAGTTTAGTGAAGAATCTGGCAGTGTTAGGTTGGTGTTTGGACTAAATGATCTTAAGGTCTTTTCCAGCCCAACCAGTTCTGTGATTCAGTTGTGGTGCAAGAAGGCAACCCTCCTCAGTCCAAAGGGGGCCTTGGGTGTTGACTAGATTGATTGGTTTCACACCTGGACACTGGTATTGAGACTGTCCTGGGACAGGGTGTCCCTTTCTCTGAGTCCTGAATTTGCATTCCCATCTGCTCCCATGGCCCTGTGCTCCTCTGAGCTTGTGGAAATGGGCATTTCATGGACTCATGGCTCATGTGGTAGGCCTGGGTGTAGCCAAGATGCAGGGTATTATTTGGACTTCTGGCAGCTTCTGTTGTCTCTTTTGTATGTGTGGAGGTGAGCTTCTGTCAGGTACCCTAACAGGAAGCTAAAATTGACGTAAGTAGCAACAGCTTGGTCTCAGTCATCCCATTGTTTTACAGTTGGTTCATGAGGTATGGCATGCCCTTTGTAAATGCTTGATGAATCTCCATGATCACCTTTTCCATTATGCCCCTAGAATTGCTTCCTGAAGGGACTTGTTTTACTGTTTTCTCAGGGATCGAAGCGAGAATGACCAGTTTGTAGTTTCCTGTATCATCCTCTTGGCCTGTTCAGCAGTTTTGAAAAATCTCCAAATGCTTTGCAGCTCACTAAATACCATGGTTCCTCTTCCATGTTCCGAAGCTCTATAACAAATGAAAACTCTGTTTTTCTTCACCGAGACAAGGATGTATTTATTTTTTGGCTAGACTATGTAACAAGAATTAAGTAAACTTCCTGAACTCACCTGTGTTGTATTGTTACAAAGAGGTATCAGAAGAAGAAAAGTTCATTCCTTACACTGATTTTTTTTTTCCTCTGATTTGAAATTTACAGAAGTAAAGGACTATGCTTGCACAATGATGCTGTTAGTGGCCAAAAGTGGAGTTTCTTTAACTGCTACTTGTTTTGTCTGTTATATTTCTTTGGTTTAAAGTGCATAGGCTGGGAATGCGTACGGTATGTTTGGAATGGTTATGATTATAAATTCCTATTCTTGCTAACTGTTGGTTTGTCATCAAGTGTAGGAACATTTGTGTTTTAGTATGATTTATTTTTAATCACAATGAATCAAATATTGATTCCTCCCATAGTTTAAGACAGCTGGAACAAGATGCTATTGACCTAGAGAAGGAATTTCAGCTGGCAAATGTAAAAATCAAAGAAATAAATAAACAGAAAGCAGAACTTGTTACTGAACTGATGCATCTCATGAAGGTATGTATTTTTAACTTGGTATGTGTTCCGCTTTTGTGAAGAGTCCAGTTCTTGTAATTTAAGTGGGAAGCCTGCAACATTTGTTACTGTCAATGTTTTCAAGCTAGCTTTCCTAATTATTGAATAATATTAACTTTTTCCATTTTTCATCTCCTAATTTTTTTTAAGTTGGTATTTCTGATAATTATTTTGAAATTGCTTAAGAGAATTGTAAATGAATAACCTTTTTTCTCTGCCCAACTTCATACTGTAGAAACTTTGTGTTAAAATGACAAATAGTGAAGAACCTTAGCTCACCACTGTAGTCAGATGCTAGCACTCTCAAAATTTCATTTTGTAGATCCCCTAGAATCTACAGTAGAAACTTTTTTCCCTTCCATTAAGGGAGAGGATTAATTTGTATTTATGTGCTGATCATAAAGACATGATAAACAGTTGCTTTCAATGGCCTATAATTGTGGCTACCCTTTAGACAGTAAAAAATGTGTTGATGGTTTTGAAGCCTCTGGACTGTTGCTGAGGCTGACTTGTTTGAAAAAAACCCAAACGTTTTAATGTCAATGTCATGAAACCAGATTCTAGTGATCATTAAAGTCTGTTACGTAACTGCCCAAACACAGCCTTGTTTAGTTGTCATGTGCTGTTCCAGTTAAGACATCAGATATAAGGGTTTCTGTGCAACTTGTCAGTCAACTGCACTGTCATTACAAGATGTGTATGCCTTTTGTGTGTATTTTTGACCTTTTCCCTCCCTGTGTGGCATATGACGTGCACCGATATCCACCTGCTGGATTATTCTCTCTGAGTAACAATTGAGATGGCCTTAGCTCTTACATTTCACATGATAGTATATAGTGAGAAGGGAATGAGAATGGGGCAAGGGAGGGTTGATGTAAAATTGTGGGTTGAAAGTAGACGTGTATATGTATCTACATATGTGTATTTATATCTATTTGGTGGAAATTATATATGTATCTGTAGATACTTAAAAGTACATGTGGACTGTACCTCTTAAAGAACTTGGGTCACCACTTTTCATTGAATTTGACAGCAGTATTGATGACCTGAGCACAGTGTGAAATTGTATGCTATGACTAAAAGGATGGGTATTTTCTAAAGTAGTGATTATATCAGTTTTGAGTCTGGTTAAAAAAGACCTACTTTCTTTTTCTGTATGTAGAGGATCATACCATTGAATGTCGACAAAGTAGATCTGGCTTTTCAGATGACCAGGGTGACTGCTAAGAAGAACAGACTACAATCAGAGTACAAGGCAGGAACTGTACAGCTAAGAGCTGCACAGGTAACAATATTTATGGATATTGGGATATCTACTATGAAAATGTCTCATTGGGAAGCCTTTATGCTGTTGAAAAGGATGCTTCTGTGTCTTTGTTTAGAAGTGGCTGTTAGTACTGCTAAATATTTAGCCTTGATTTCGGTGGTTTGACTTCAGCCTCTTCATTTAAAGCAGAATACTAGCTTTGCCATCCTCAGCTGAGACAGCTAAGCTGCTGTGAAAATGTGCCACTTAGTCATCTTATCCTGGATCCTTTTATCGTAGTAAGAAATGTGTAAACTCTTCTTTGTATAACAAAGCCATGAACGTCATGTCAGTAATGTGTATTGTCACTGGGAAACTCATGTAATGTTTCTACTTGTCTCTGCACACATCTTCATCATTTAGGGAGAAGCTTGGGTTGGTACATAGTTAGATATCTGGTCAGATTGGTAGACAGGATTTGCGATTTGTAACATTCTGATAATTCTTAAAAATTGCCTCCTTCCTAGTGAATGGCATGTGAGTAAAGTGGAGTCCCATTGAGGCCCCCTCAAGAAACCAACAGGAACATTGCCACATACTTTCTAATATATAGAAGAAATAAGGAATCAAAGCTTGTGTATTTATATTTGTCTAAATTTTATTTTGTATGTGGGCATTGACAGTAAACTGGCAAAGTTGAGTGAAAATTGAAAATTGACTTGCTGAATTGTTAGTGCGTTTACTAGTACATGCTTGATATTAACATCAAATATCTGTTGCTTTCTAGTTTTTCTGTCACATACTGAAGTTTCTCCTGCCAACTCTATATTTTCCTTTTCACTGAAGAATTTTACTTACCATAATTTGGATCAGGCATGTTCAATCTGTTGAATATTGAATCTGTTTCAGATTTTAAGTGCCTACAGATCAACTTGAACTCTTGTTTCGTGCAGCTCTGCAGACCTCCCTTCAAGTGGGAGTTCTTTATACAATTGAGAATTGAGATTCCCCACTTCAGTTGATTCAGAATTGATTTGGGCTCTGAAAATGATCAAATACATAAAATTTACACTTCTTGTAGAAAAAAAATATGGGTGACTCTCACAGGATCTTTTGCCTTCATTATCATGTCAGAATATTTCAGATGAAGCCATTTGACTTTTAAATTTGTGGGGTCCAAAAAACTATTACAGGGCATACGCGGATATCCAGTGGAAGGTAACTGTTGTGCTGTACAATAGCATTTATGCTAATTCAGTATAACTTGAAATCTTGGCTGGAAAGAAAAGGGAGGATGTCCTCCCTTTACTGTTTTATCTGTACAGCTCTAATGCCAGTCCTTGCAACCCTCCTCTGCAATGGACTTCATGAAGTAGAAGAGATGGTCTAAAAAAGGCCTCTTCTAAAAGCTTTCCAATCTTTCTGAAAGCACCAACTCAGTATAGAAAAATATTTTTACAGTTTGTTTGTGGAGATTGTGAAATGCTTATCTGTAATGCAAAGATCTTTTGTGTAGTGCTTAGTGGAGAGGGAGGGAAGAACAGGGTTTTTTTGAGTTTATAGCTGCTGAGAACAGGTAACTAACTTGTGTGAGATGATCACTAATGATCATACCCATTATTACAACTTCTGTTGTATTTAGTAAATAATAATCAGTTACAGTTACAGAAAGTAATGTGAGTGACTGTCAATGTCTATGTCCTATTTTTAAATCTGTGAAACAAGTATTTCTCTAGCTGTGTGATTTCAAATGAAAACTGAATTTTTTTCACCACTGGAGGGCTCCTATATTTAGCTGAAGTACACAACAGTAAAACTTGGGAAGATAACTCTTGAATCTACATGCACACTTACTAAGCTGAGAGAAAAGAAATTTAGGTATTTCTGAAGAACTTGCTTTTGATCCGTTTGCCTTGGTATCTGTTGACTTGATGAGCAGAGATGTATAATGAGTTTTGGTTAGTTGAAGCAAATTGTTTTGATATTTTAATAGGCTGGTTTCACCTACTTTTTCTCTTTCGGATGTTGTTTATTGCTAGTGTGCTAGAGTTAGCTCTGGAAATTCACAATAATACTTAAAGAAGATAGTGGTGATTTTTAAAAATATCTTTTAATATTTCTAACAGCAACGTCTTCATGAACTGGATAATAAGAAGCAACATCTTTATGACAAGTGCAGGGAACTGATGAAGCAGGCTCAACACATCTGCAGATTGCGTCCAGATCAAGATTTTCCAGAAGAATTTCAAGTTGTATGTACAAAAAGAAAATTTCATGCATCTCTTGAATTTCTGACTTCTCCTGCAATGTATTTTTTTTTTACTAGAAGGCTCCTAGTAAAGGATTATGTGTACTTCTGTTACTCTCATTAGTCTTTTAAACCACCTTTGCAATACTGCTGAAATACCCTTTGACTACTACTTTGTTTTGTGCACAGGGGAGAGAAATTTAGACCCGTGACTTGAATTGAAATCCAGAGTCTTGTGTTCACAGAAATAAAGAGAGGCCATATTTTTCTACCTTTCTGCTCTAGTGGAGCAACATCAAAGAACTGAGTTCTGAACCCAGCCTCTTAGGAGTATTTATTTGCATGATTTATCTAGCATAGTCCATGTCTTACACTGAATCTCTGAGTATCTGTGCCTGCACAGTTTAGACAACTGAAGAGCAACTGATTATGTCTCTTAATTATGTAACCTTCCAACCTTCTTTCTCGGTCCAGAATAGTTAGTGGGGGAATCTTGCTGTGTTAAATCTTGAGTATCTGACACCCTGATTGAAAGTAACAAAATAGTTTATGGTTTATCCAGTTGTGGGTTTTTTTTAAAGAAAACTTGAGCCCTTCATTAGTATTGCTTTGTAACGTGCAATACTTTGTCTTGTAGGCTTTTCAGACTCTTCCAAACACATTAGAGGAAATTGATGCTTTTCTGAATGAAGAGAAAACCAGGGCTTCCTGTTTCACAGGCCTCAGTAGTTCGGTACGTTCATTGCTTTCCCTCCCCCTCTACCCACACTGTACTTGTTTCCCACTTTCTGCTAGATCTTTCAGTATAATAAGCTAGACAGTATGAACAATGTGCTGTAAATGCCAGATTCTGCATCTACTCTGATTTAAAGTAGGTTCTTTAAAAAAAAGGTGTTGCAATAATCTGAGAGAAACCAAGTTTTACTGTTTCCTTGCTTAAAATTAGAAATCTGTTTTGTTTAGTGTGCAGTGCAGTAGTCTGCAGTTATGTTTGAACAGTATTGATGCAGTGTGGTATTTTTACAGTCAGAGTTACAATTAGCAAATATTTTGCTGACTGCTTGTTTTTTGTTCTGGCAGGTTGTTGAAGAATACAATAAGCAAACACAAGAAATACAGCAGTTAACAGAGTATCTAGAGGAAAAGAGAAATGAGTTGAATAACTATAAGCAAAACATTTCACAGGTAATAGCTCAAGTTACTACTTTATCATTATTATAATTCTATGTTCTTGTAAGAGTGTATGCACAGAAATAAATGGTAACATTTCAGATTGTTTTGAGTGTAAATGGAGATGCTAACTTCCCTAATTACGATGGTTTTTTCAGTGTAAATGCTATTTCTAAGGGAAAATTCAGGTCTTAAATTGATTTTACATGGATATGTCTGTTTTTAGATCAAAGAAAAATGGATAAACCTCTTGAAAGTGATGATTGAACAAATTAATGAAAAGTTCAGTAAGTTCTTTAGTTCTATGCAGTGTGTTGGTGAAGTTGATCTTCATAAGGAAAATGAGGTATGATTGATTTTTCATATAACATGCATATTTTCTTGCATAATGTTTTGATCATATATTGCTAGAGAAAAAAACCAAGTTGTTCTGTGGAGATGTTTTTTTTAAAAGCACTGAACTTTTACTCAACACTTTCAGTGTACTAGAACGGACTTATCAGTCTGATTGAAGGCAAATGAGTCTTTATCCAAATGACTAGGACTTCACCTCCTGGCTTTTGAAATTGGCCTGCAACTTACAAAGCGTGGTTAGAAACACTGTATTTACTTAGCTGTTACTCAGATTTATTAAGCTCATTATTTAATTCTGAATTTTCAGCTAACTTTTGTCCTTTATTATCATCTAAATATTCTGTTATTATACGTTGAATTGATTTGCATCTACATGTAGTTACTACTGGAGCCTGAGGCCATTTATGTGTTCTGAAAGCAGCTGTCATTTGGCCCATCCTGTTGCCTTCTCAGTAACTTTTATAGGTAGGGTTTACCTCTGGTGAAGAGTTCAAAGCATCAGTAGAACTTGGGGAGAAGTATTCAGTGCAGTGAACTGGAGAGGGAAATTTGGTAGTTCATTTTAAATTGATCACTGAAATGATGATGTCAAGATTCTCGTATGTTAACACATAGACTGCACAGTAGTGAAATTTAACACAATTTTTTTCTGACTTTTATTTTTTTGTTGTAATTTACTCAAGCAGCTTTTCTTAAAATAGCAGTGGTAGTTATTACTTAGGGCAGAAGAGTGACTGGTAAGGCTCTTTATATGAACTACATAAAAATGTTTACCTGTAGAATAGTAATATTAAAAAATAGAGCATTAAAACACAGACTTTTCAGGTCTTTTGACAGTTACCTCGACAGATCTATATTACACAAAAACTCTGTTTTGGATAAAAGTAGGTTGAAAGAGAGAACACAGAAGGAACAGTAAAGCTATTTAAAAGCAAAAGGCGTGTGGAGTGCCTTTCTGAATCTCTTCTTTGGAAGGTCTTGCTTTTCTATAGCAAAGATGTCACAAATAGTTTTAAGAGATTAGCTAGCAATACTGTGCCAGTGAGTAAAACTTCTTTCCTCAAGGGATCAGTGGTCACAGTCTAGAAGGGTGAATAATCTCTTCTCAAGTTTGCACTCCTTGGTGTTCTCTGCAGGAGAATCTTTTGCCTTTCCTGTAGATAAGAAGAGAGAGACTCTTGAGGTTGACTTACTTTTTATTAGAGATATTTCTGTGACACTGAAGTTCAAGCCTCTGTTAGTCTGCCTTATAGGAATCTTGAGGTCTGTGGATGTGCTTGGTGACACTACCTGCTGTCACCATTGGATAAGAAGAGGAATTGGACATTAGGAGGAACTTCTTTACAGAAAATGTAATTAAACATGGAGTGGACTGGGGAGGAAGGTGATGGAGTCACCATCCTTGGAGATGCTTAAGGAACGACTGGACAGAGCACTCAGTGCCGTGGTCTGTTGCCCAAATTGGTGTTCAGTCACAGGCTGGGCTCTGGTCTCAGAGGCCTCTTCCAGCCAGTGACTCTGTGATACTGTGTGAAATACTGGGTTCTTTCTTAATGTTGTAGCAGAAGCCTCTCTTCCTCTGGGAACAGTCTGACTTCTCTTGGTAACACAGTTGCCAGAATTCCTACTGCTAGCCATGATAACATTCACATTCCTCGATTCACTACAAGGAGTTTTGAGCATCATTTTTGTCAGGTTTTGGAAAATCTCTCAGTTATACAAACGGGTATTCAAAATACACAACTGTGTGGCAGTTGTCAAGGTCTGACTGATGCCATTGTGGCTGTGTTTCACAGCAATCTTTTTAATTTGGTTTGCTAGCCTGTATTTTCACTTTTTCAAACCTACTTTTGCCAATGCATCTGAAATTACAGTGGGCTTAGAGACCTTAGATTCTGGGGTTTATTTCTCCTTACGTGAAATTGTAATCAGAACAACTCACAGAATAACAAATCAGTTGGAAGGGCTCAGAAGGATCATCAAGTCCAACTCTTAAGTAAATGGCCCATACAGGGATTGAACTCGCAACTTGATGTTGTTAGTATCATGCTCTGACCAACCAAGTGAACTCTGTGGCCACTGAACACAACTTCAGCAATCCTAGAGAGTCCTCTGGAGATTTCTTTTTCATCTTAAGCATGAATGCATTTCATTTTATGGTCCTTCTTTTGAGCCACATCTGTTATCCTGATAGCTTGCATCATTGGCTGAGGCTGCTGCCAAGTTTCACTTTCCTGTTAAAGAAAAGCCAGCACTGGAATCCTTGTGTGTGATTTTCCCATTGAAGTATAAAAAGGAAATGGCTGTCCTGGATTTGGACAGCAGTGGTTGATGGATTTTGAACTGCTTGTACTTAAACAGGTTCAGATTGGTACACAGCCTACACACACACCATTACTCCACTGTTCAAATTGATAGTATCCTAAGGCGCTTTTTTTTTTATTAATGGGATTTATAGGGGCATTGCTTTCTTCTTTTTCTGTCCAAGATTTTTATTTTCTTCTTGATATTCTTACTGCATATAAAAACTTTTCTTAACAGGAATTAATAAATCATAGTAATGAAAAGGGAATGGTGTTGGAAATTCTGTAACAAAAGTAGACATGGAGGAAAAGAATAATTAAGGAAAACAAAGTCTCAAGTTGCGTCAAGCTAGATGTAAGTTAGAAGTAAGAAGGAAATACTTCACAGAAAGAGTGGTCAGAAACTGGAATCATTTACCCAGTGAGGTGGTAGAGGCATCATCCCTTGAAGAATTTAAAAAAAGACTGGATGTGGCACTTGCTGCCATGATCTAGCTGAACAGTTAGAACATCGGCTGGACTAGATGATCTTATAGGTCTCTTCCAGTCTTGAAAATTCTGTGATTCTGTGATTCTGTGAAATAGGATTAATATATATAGATGAACCAGAATTAATATCTTGATTTTAAGTTGATCCTGAGTAGTTGATAGACCCATGTACATTTGTATAAATGCCCTGTAATTTGCATGTCATTGTAAAATAAGCTATAATAAAAAGAAAATGAGTTTTAAAGTACTGGCTTTCACAGGAGGAGTATGAGAAGTATGGAATTCGCATTAGAGTCAAATTCCACAGTAGCACTGAACTTCATGAATTGACTCCGTATTATCATAGTGGAGGTGAGAAAACTGTTTCCACTATGTTATACCTGATGGCTCTGCAAGAACTCAACAGATGTCCCTTCAGGGTTGTTGATGAAATAAATCAGGTGAGAATCAATGGTGTGGTGTTGCTCTTTCTGTGTACAGATGCTTATGACATAGTGGAGAGAACAGACTTTTTTTTTTTCTTTTCAGGGAATGGATCCAACAAATGAGAGAAGAGTTTTTGAAATGGTTGTGGAAACTGCTTGTAAAAAAAGGACATCTCAGTACTTCCTCATTACACCAAAGGTGTGTGGCAGAAAATTAAATAGGAAGCATAAAGTGTAGGAGAGTGGAATTTGGTGTGATAATACACCAATAAACACTGTATAACTTACCTGTGTTTTACCTAAGAAATTTGGATTAAAGAGAGTATTTGTCCATTTTAAGGACAGTCAGGCAAGAATTCAGACAACTTAGACCAAGGCTCATCTCAGAAGCCTCTTCTGGAGTTGTGGCCCCCACTGGAAGTATCATGTGTTAGCCACCAGTGGACAGGGTTACCATAGAAAAGGCTGTAAAAGGTAATGCCTCTGTCTAACACAAAATTCAGACTGTAACAGAGGCCAACTTCCAGACAAGTCAGTTGAGGACACTGGAGGAGGAGCAGGCTAGTGCTGCTGACATCAGAACTAGAGGAGTCCCACATGATTACTTGAATAATTTTCCTGTATTAATCTGAGATTTAGAGGCCTGGAAAAGATGAGATCTGTGTTCTGAGAGTGACCAGTTTAATGGTACTCCTCAGTCAAAATTTAAATAAAGGCAGTTAACTTACTAGTCATGCAGTGATGCAGTGCCAAGTCTTGAAAGGGGTAAATAAGGTGGCTGTCCACCTGCGCCATTAACAGAGACTAATGTTATGTTGAACTTGATCCAAGACAAATTGAAACAGTAAATATTACTTGTACACCAGGGAGACAAGCAGTCAGTAAGTGTGCTGGTTTTCATTAAGATGTCACTCTTGTATCGCTTTATACACTGTATTTTAGAAAATCTGGCTGATACATCCTGTTTTTTCAGTAAGTAGCAATGGAAGGGTCTGAGTAAGCCCCCCTCATAGCATTTACCTTGCTGGAAGGAGATGGAAGGTAATGCTTGCTGTTCCTCCTGATCTTGCGGTATGCTTACCTCCGTGCAGTTTGGTCGTTTCCTGACCACATTACTTCTTTGTTGCTCTGTGTTACGTATTCCCTTTTGTCTTCTTGTGATTCTTATTGAATCAGGTTTTCCATGCACTCTCCTGCTTAGAGAAAGAACAGCATGATCTGGATGTTGAAAGATAGCTCAACTAACTAATGCTTCCCAAATTTAAGGAGTTGCAGAAAATTGCTGTCTGGGGTCCAGAGTTTGTTGTGAAAGTTGAGTGTGTTGTCAAATTACTAAGAATAGAGACAGGCAAAATTTGAGTCTGCAGAGCTAACCAGGAAAGATCAAAATTAAAATGAGAGAGCATAATTTAAAAAATCTCCAAACTTTAAAAAAACAAAAAAAGTCAGCATCATGGTAATAGGGAACTTGAGGACTATGTTGCAGCATTATTCAGCAACAAGAAACAGGGTTATGAAGAGGTGGCTGAAGTGCCTCCTTCCCTCTTTCCTCCATAAGCAGCTGACATGACAAGTTACAATAGCCCATCACAAGAAAAATTAGTGAGAGAGCACATTGTGTAAAGGTTGACTTGATTGAGAGTGTTTGTGTGGGCTGCATCAGAGGGTCATTATAAATGCTGCAGAGGGTGGGCTGAGAAAGCCAGACTCTACTCTTCATGGCTTACCTGCAGTTCCTGTGTGACAGTTTGTCTAACCAAGCCAAGTTCCATGTGTGTACCCAGTGGATACAGGAAAAACTGCAACCCTGTTTTTCAGTGTGTTGACACTTCCTGTGGTTGTATTTTTAAGCAAGCTGCAGAGGGAAGTGGTATAATTTAATATGCAGTAAAGTTGATTGGGAATACTGTATTTTGAGTAGTTGTGATCCACTGTCATAGTGAGTAGATGAACTGAATATGTTCTTAGAAGTGGGTTTGAAAATTAGTGTTTTTAATACAAATCTGGTGAAACATTATGTTTATTAAACATACAAATAACTCCCATGTTGGGAGTTAATCCTTTTTTCACTGTAAAGTGAAATTCTGAATAATCTTAGGTTAGGTAAATTTTATCAAAACCAGGATTCATTTCAGTACAGACAAACAAAAAATTTGTATTTAAGTGAGAAAAATCAACAACAGCATCTGGTGTAATGCCTAAATGACTGGGGAGAGGGAAGTGACAAGTTGAGCATCAGTTGCAGGGCCCAGAGAGTGGTGGTGAATGGTGTCACATCCAGCTGGCGACCAGTCACCGGTGGTGTCCCTCAGGGGTCTGTGTTGGGGCCAGTTCTGTTCAATATTTTTATTGACGATATGGACGAGGGCTTAGAGTCTTTTATTAGTAAATTCGCTGATGACACTAAATTGAGAAAGAGTGTAGATCTGTTAGAGGGGTGTAGGGCTCTCCAGAGAGATTTGGAAAGGTTAGATGCATGGGCAGAATCAAACGGGATGAACTTCAATAAGTCCAAGTGCCGAGTCCTGCACTTCGGCCACAATAACCCCCTGTACCGATATAAGCTGGGGACGGAATGGCTGGATAGTGCCCAGGTGGAAAGGGGCCTGGGGGTGCTGGTTGACAGTCGATTAAATATGAGCCAGCAGTGTGCCCAGGTAGCCAAGAGGGCCAATGCCATCCTGGCCAGTATCAGAAATGGAGTGGCCAGCAGGAGCAGAGAGGTCATTCTTCCCCTGTACTCGGCACTGGTGAGGCCTCACTTGGAGTATTGCATCCAGTTCTGGGCCCCTCACTTTAGGAGGGACATCGAGTTACTTGAGCGTGTCCAGAGGAGGGCAACGAGACTAATAAGGGGCTTGGAACACAAGCCATATGAAGAGCGACTGAGGGAGCTGGGGTTGTTCAGCCTGGAGAAAAGGAGACTAAGGGGCGACCTCATCGCTCTCTACAACTTCCTGAAGGGTGGCTGTGGTGAGCTGGGGGTCGGTCTCTTTCTCCGGGCGACAACAGATAGAACAAGAGGACACAGTCTCAAGCTGCGTCAAGCGAGATGTAAGTTAGAATTAAGAAGGAAATATTTCACAGAAAGAGTGGTCAGATACTGGAATCATTTACCCAGTGAGGTGGTGGAGTCATCATCCCTTGAAGAATTCAAAAAAATACTGGATGTGGCACTTGCTGCCATGATCTAGTTGAACAGTCAGAACATCGGCTGGACTTGATGATCTTATAGGTCTCTTCCAGTCTTGAACTTCTGTGATTCTGTAAATTGTTCATCCTGAGCACTGCTTATAATCTGTGGTTTGCATGACATCTTTGTCTGCTAGGCTTGTGTTTGGCACAGTTTGGATTATCGTAAGTATCCAGCTTTGGCTGTTACACTTTAGAAAAGTAGTACAGGCGCTGGACTTACTCCAGAAGGTAGCAGTGCAACTTGTAAGTAATTTTGATCATTCTGAGTTTCCACTAATGGAAATTGCTTAGCTCAGAGAAGGACAAGGCTAAAAAGAGACACAGATTTACTTGGGTACAATTATTGTCACCTGTCCTGCCCTGGAGAAGAAAGGGAAAAACATTATTCTGTGCCCACAGAGGAGTGGAGGTATTCTCTGGATACAGTAAAAAAGCAATGAGGTTGACGGCAGCAAGAAGGTGCAGATTAGATATGAAAATTTTCCTCTAATAAGAATAGCCATGCACAGAAATTGGCTGAAGAGTGAGTCCCTTTGAGGGGGTTTCTAGGAATAAATACACTTCATTTCTCAGGTTGTAATCCTAGTATAGTGATATTTTTGAGATCTCAGGTTTTTCATAGATCTTATTCAGCCTTTTTAGATAATGGGGAACATCTAGCTATTTTGACTTTTGTTTCTGTGTTTTCCCACCAGCTCCTGCAGAATCTCACTTACAATGACAAGATGACTGTGCTGTTTGTCTACAATGGACCTTTTATGCTGGAGACATACAAATGGAACCTAAAGTGCTTCAAGAAACGGCAGCGGCGCCTTTCAAACATAACTGCATCTTAATTCTGCAGAAGTATTTTATATATCTTTATTGAAACATCTGGCTTTCAAGAATTCAGAAATTGTCAAAGAGGAAAACCCTCAAAAAATTGATGATTGTGAACTTTGGTTCTTAAAACTTACACAAATGTTTGATGGATTTGAAATGCATGGTTTTCTTTTTCAAGTCTTCCATAGTGATCATTTTCTCCAGATAACCTACTTTTCTCAATTGTAGGTGTAAATAAAAAATTTCCTTTTTTTTTTTTAATATTCTGTCAGCTAATGCAACATCAGAAGTGCATGTAATTTTTCTAGGTTATCCTGGACTTATTCTGTGACTGTTGGTTTTCTAGAAGTTGGGGATATTTTTCCAAAAATTGGGATTTGCTTTTGGTAAATAATTTCACTTTACCTCAGATGTGGGTATTGTCCCATTTCCCTATTGAAATGCAATTTCTTAAAATTACTTCGCGTGATCTGTAGAAAGAGTGGTTTGTAATGGTTTATTTTGTAAAAATAAACCTGAAATTAATATAAATAATATTATTATATGAATATATTATTGTTGAGGAAATACTTTGTCTCAAAATTAACAAATAAATATAGTAACATTTCATTTTGTAGTGCTCTAATAAAAAGGTTTTCTTGCAAATCTTTTAGCAAGGAGGCCAACAGAATTCCAGGTCTTCCTGAAACAGTGAGCCTAGTGAGTTTGCAGAAGTAAAACTAAGCAATATATAACTTCTTGTGTGTTTATTTTTCTAAGTAAAACTTCATACATTTTGGGTGATAGAGAAAATAGTGCTGCAGATTTGACATGTAAGTTTAAACCCCAGGAGGATTTTACAAGGGGTCAGCTGCACTGGAGTGACTGTACAGTCAATTGCTTTTCAACAGAAAGCCATAAAAATGTTTAATAGAGTGTTGGCCATAAATGTTAAGCATTTGGAAATGTATACTACAACAGCATGTTGAAGACCTAAAATAAAGTCCTGATTATTAAGTTAACTATTAAATAAGTAAAATTCAGCAATTTGGTATCTGCTTTCAGTGGATGTTTTTCTTAACAGCATCCTGGCAATTAACTTTGCTAGTTAAACTGGTATTTCAGGCTTTGATATTCATGCATTCAAAGTAAAATAACCCACTACAAAATAAGAGCTAGAATCTGGCAGGTTTTAGGTGTTAAAGAGGAAGTATTTTAACTGTTCCTTTGAAGAGATAGATGAGCCCTCAGTGCAGCAGAGAACCACACATTGTTGTTACTGCAGGCCAGCGTTAGTCAGTGGAGTTGTGTGACTGTGAAATGAGCTCCTGGTGCAGTTTCTATGATGATTAGTGTCCCAACACATGTACTGAACAGAAGATACAAAAGTGTGGAAACTCAGGCTGTGATCTGGAGTTAGTTTGGGAACCAGAGTATCTTTGACATAATTGAGGCTACAGGCCTGTCTGTCTGTCCACTGTATTGAAAGCTCTTGGTTTTAGAAGTAGTCTTCAAAATTATCTGTTACTGTGGAGTTTGTTGCTGTTACTGTTCATTTTCCTATCTCATTTTTGTTTACAGTAAATAGTTCTTATCTCTCAGCCTGTGATCTTTGCCTTTTGTGCCTCCAGTTCTCTCCAGCACACACTCCCCCTGCAGGGGGAGGGGAAAATTGAACAAGAGAGCGGTGTCTGGTTTGGAGAGTCTTGAGGAGGCAAAAACTGGGGAGTGCCATTCCTAAACCAGAACAGATTGGCACAGTGTCTGATGGGAGGTGTCTGACAGAAGAGCTACAGCATGGGAAGCAGGGGAGGGGGAACCTTGGCACTCTAGCTTCTCTGTAAATAACTGAGCCAGAATTATTCACTTGTTGCACACTAAAACACAGTGTCCAAAATTACTTTTCCTAGAACTTTTTGTAATGGAAGACCTTTTCCCCTCCATACCTTGCTAATTAAGAATAAAACCACGATTAAGTACACTATAATTTGTGAGAGAATGGATATGTGGAAGTGAGTTAACTCCTCTGCTCCAAAAAAAGTTCTTCACCTGCACCTGCCTAAACATCTGAAAAGCACAACATTTCTATGCCATTGCGCCCAGACTAGGCTTGCCAAAAGCCATGCCTCTGGGAGGCTCATTGATACAGTGTCCTTTGCATGTTGCAGTAGCTTGGGTGAAGGGCAGTTCTTGTCGCAGGGGCTGATCTAGTAGTTGCTATAACCTCATTTTACTTTGATGCTAACTTCAGCCCCTGACAAGGCTGAACTAGTAGGGAGAGGGGAGGTAAGTGCAGAAGGACAACATTTTTAGCCACTGAAAGCTTTTCAGACATGACTGTAGCAGTGTGGAAAGCCAGCAGGGAAAGCATTGAAGAATAAGGAGCAGTAGCAACAGTAGAGGCAGAAGTAAGAGAGGTGAAAAGCAGCACTAGAGCAGCCTATCAGCCTCTCCTGTGGCTCAGCTCTTGCCAAGTGGTGTAATCCTCTGACACCAATTCCCATCTTTATGCTTTCCACCAAATTCCTCCACTTTTTCTCCACTAATCTGCTCCTTGGTTACTCTTGGAAGTAATTCCCCTGTTGTCCAGTCTATCTTCTGCTGATTTGTTACCCCCACTAGGCCTGTGGGGGTTTTTTGGCAGTTATACTGGTTTTGGCTGGGATAATTTTCTTCATAGAAGTTTGTATGGGGTTATATTTGAGTTTGTGATCAGAATGCAGTTGGTTACATAGGGCTGTTTTTGGTACTCCTGGGGAGTGCTTTGCACTGCATTTTTGCCTTTTCTGTTTCTCGCGCTGTCCTGCTAGCACAAGAAGTTTATAAGAAGCTGGGAGAGGACACAGGTGGGACAACTGACCAAAGGGCTATGTCATGCTGTGTGACATTGTCCTCAGCAGTAAAAGCTAGGGGAAGAAGGAGGGTGTCTGAAGTAACAGCTGTGTGTGGTGGAGCCCTGCTTTTCTGGGAGAATAGCTGAAGACCTACCTGTCTGTTGATGGGAAGTAGTGGATGACTTCCTTGTTTTGCCTTACTTGTGCACACAGCTTTTGCTTTCCAAATTAAACTTTTTATCTCAACCCAGAAGTTTTCTCACTTTTACCATTCTGATTCTCTGACCCATCCCATAGCGGGAGAGTGGGCGTGTGGCCCTGTGCTGCTGCCCAGGATTAACCCACAACAACAGCGTGTGTTGGTCTCAAAACACGGTGTTGCACTTGTCATTTTTGCATCCAGAGCTAAATGAGATCTTGACAAGTATCTTCTCTTGTTGTGTATTCACAGAAGAGCAAGTCACTTACAGACTGACCTTTTTGGAAAGCATGGTGATGAGAACGTGGCAAGTTAGCTGGAAAGGAATGACAGACTTCTTTGGGGATAAGAAGCCATACATAGAGGTGGACAAAGTTGATTTTGCAGGAAGCAAGACGAAGGGAAGGGATGATAACTCAGAAAATGGTGGCAGAATATTCCAGGGAGCCATAGAAAAGAACTGAGAGCTGAAGAGTGCACAGGTAACATGTGAACATGAACATGGACGGTTCAAAAGAATCTGGATCACGTATTTTAAAGGGGAAAGATGTCAAATTCCCCCTTCCCAATTTGTAACCAAAGACTGTGAACATTACACAGCATGACCTTAACTGCAGTCCATTGACAGTGGTTTACCTCAGCTTGGATCAGGTAATAGGTTTTCATGGACAATAAAGGTTTTTTTGGATGGTTGGGTTTTGCGGGTTTTTTGTTGTTTGTTTTAGTGGTTTGGGGTTTTTTGCAGGGTTTTTACTTCTTTTGTTGGTTATGTTGTTCATTTTCCTGAGGAATTACAAACATGGTGCAAATCCAAAGCAGATGATCAGTACAAGGAGTGCAAAGGGACATCTCAGATACCACCAAGAGTACCAGCCTCGCTTTGTCCTCCTGCAGTGAAGCTTAAAGGACTGTTCAGGTGAAAAGCCACTAATACTACAGTTTTCTGTGGGCCCCAGCAGTGAAGAATCTGATTCTGCTTTATGTTTGCTTCTGAGCTGAACTGTACCATCCATGAAGGACTTTCTGGTCAGAATTTTTGTAGAATTTAAAATGCACTTTGCTGTATAAAATATACTGACTTTGGCCTATTATGTTTAAAGTGGTAGAGTTGCCAGTGTGCATGGCAATTCCCTAAGCATCAGTATGTCAGAAATCAGTACGTTCATTAAAAATCCTCGCAGTAGCTTATATTGGGGAGAATCCTTTATTTCGGTTTGAATAAATTTACAGGAAGGCTGTCCCCCTTGAAGTGTTTGTTTAAAAATGATGTGCCTAAGAAATATGGCTTATTAGATGTAAGAGTTGAGTGTAGTTTAGCTTCTAGATAAGGCCTGGCTTATTTAATGCAATGCAGGAAAGCAGAGGCCTGGCTTATTTCATGCAATTCAGGAAAGCAGACTAGCATTGCACAGGCTAGTAATACAACTGTGGTTTTCCCTTGTATTTTTTGAGAGAGCAGTTATGCATGAGTTTTCATAGGCCCTTAAAATGTGCTTTCTGCTTGGGAACACTGTTCAAAGTCACCAAAGCAGTCATTAACAACAGAAGAGCCCACATGGCTGTATGTGGTGCTTCTGGGAAGCTCTAATATACCTTACATCTGTGTCTTCTGAAACTTCTGCTGCTCTCGTTCTGGTCCCTGACCATTAGCCACAAGAGAAAGAAAAAGCCATTGGGAAAGTCCAGAACTTTTCTGTTCACCTTTGGTTTATTTCTTCATTTCTGAATCCCAAGAGGGCATTGTTGGATCTTGGAATGGTGAACTGCCCTTATGTACTCAGTGATTCTCGTTTGTGCTATGGTTTATTCATTCCATTTCCTTTGTACCTTGTGTTTCACTGTACAGACACACAGGCGTTATGTGGCCTAAGAGGCACTAGGCATTATGAAACAGACAGTGATGGGGTTTGATATGAAAAGTGATAGGATGTTTATTAATTATGAATTGAAGGTCACAAGCCACTAAAAATACAGCAATAGTTGTAGCAATTTCAAAAGTACAAGCTGAAAGCAATACAGACTCTTTTTACCCATAAGCCACGGATGAGCCAGAAAAATACTGTGTGTAATCATACAGAAATAAATGTCTGCTAAGGATTAGAACTTATGTCAGTCAAGATCTTCTTTTCTTGAAATGGGAAGATTTCCACAATACCTGTGGAAGTGTTTGAGGTGTTTTAGAGGCCAGAGAGTTTCTTAGCTGAGGACAGCATGGCAGTGAAAGCATGGTAGCTGAAAAATTCTTCCCATTGGGAAAGCTTCCTCTCCTTTAAGGGAGTTCCATAAACAGTACTTGAGTAAGTGGAGTGTTCTGACAATTAGGTGTTTGCATTAAGTTACTGATGAAGAAATTTTTCCGATGTGGCTGAGCAGTGTGAGGAGCTCAACGTGAAAGTTTTGCTTCCAAAGCAAGAGTCATTGAGAAAGCAGTGGTTGTTACAGAGCTCTGGTGCATTAATAAAACCTCACAGACTCTTCAGCCCTGGAAGTGTGAATGCTGAACAACATTGTTATAGACTCCTGTGGAGATCAAAATTGTACAGGTCACCCAGCTGACAGATTCAGAAAGCCAGCCTTCCTTGTATGCAGCTTCCTGAACCACTCTGCAGGCATTTAATTAGACTGTTAAGACATTTTGTGGCATGTTTCCTTTCTTTTGCTTGGCAGAGATGAGAAATGAAATCACAGGATACCCTTACAACCTTGTAGAAACTGCTCTCAGAATCAGCAGGTCTAGTTCAGGGTCACACTACCCCATGCCAACGCCTCTGTGGTGTACCCAAGACTTTGCATGACGTACCCATTCCTAGTCAGAATTTATACCACTCGAGGCAAGACCCCTCTGTAAATGTACTACATCTCAGTGGTTGGAAACATTCTTCTAAGGCCTCCTCTACACTAGGCAGATTTTGGTAGCTGTTCAAATTACAGTACTAAAACCAAATATTAAAAGGTTTAAGATAAAGAATGGTAAATTTGTGGAAAGTCTTTTATGATGGGATTGCAAGGGAATGAGGCCAGTGCCACAGCCCTGTGTCCCTTATTCATAAAATCAATGACAAGCTGAAAAAACATTATGCTGAGTTTTTTTATCTGTCTTCTAGCCATCCAACACAAGAAGAGAAAACTCCAACTCAGCATTGAGTAAAATCTGGAAGCTAGTTACAAGTTTTGTTCCAGCTGCAGATGGCAATCTTCCACCCATTTGTCCCTGCCTGCATTGCTGGAAGATGGCATGTTCCCTCAGGTCCAGGGCTCACCCTGCAGTCATATCTGGGCCCTGTGCCCACACACCTGGTTAAGTTCCTGTAAGTGGGTGCTTTCAGTGACTGTGATGCCCATGACTGTGCATGTCAGGGAGCTTGTTGGCACAGGTACCTTGCCTTTCTCTTTCAGAGGCCAAGCAGATGCTCTTTATCTCCATACACCAGTGAATCCTCCAAAGCCATGGAAAGCTCAAGGCAGTAGTGTGGATGCAGCATCATTTGCTCACAGAGCAGGTGCGTGGTGTGAGGGAGAGCACCACTCTGAGCTCAAAGGCCAAGGAGCAGTGGGAGACAGAGTTCTAGCGAGCTGGAGGATGCAGGTGATGGGACACTTCTTCCTGAGTGCAAGTTTTGTCTCTAGAAGGAATGCCTGGTAAAACACACTGGAAAGGTAGAGAAAGACAATCCAAGCCAAATGATGACTAGCAACACTAAGACCTTTTAAGCTGGTTCACACACTGCTCAAACTATGAATTTCATAATGTGCAGTATTTTTTTTTGGTGGTCATTCAGGCTGGTTTACATGACCACTGCTTGATTCCAATCATTCAAGACCAAGTTTAGATTTTTTATTCCTTTTTTCTTTATTTGGACAATATATATATACATATGTACAAAAACACCTATGCCTACTTTTTTTTCTTTTCCTTTTTTTACAATTTCATGTGATTTACAAAACAGGACAGCAAAATAACTTATAAAGAATACGAATACTGTACAAAAATAAAACTGATTAAACTATTGGGAGTTGGTATTTTACAGTGTTACACATCACTGGTTTGTAGAACAGCATTTTTAAGTATGTGTCCAGTCTGGTGTATGCTGGCCTAAGTCCATCTGCAAGCTGAGAACAGATCTGTAATGTCGGTCATGAAGAAAGTTCAAGAAGTATGTTATATAGCTATACCTTTAAATCCATGACTTCTCTATACTAATGGACTTTCTTAATCAAGGAGAGGAGCTGTCCTAACTTCAGCGCTATTAAGTACTTCCAAAATAGTACAACAAGTACATACAGTATTAGAGAACCTGATTTTCCTTTTCTTTTCCAACACTTGCAACACTATTCAAAACTTAACTTCAAGATGCAAGGATCTAACCTGCAGTTTGTTTTAGGTGTTAAAGCCATTGTTTGCTTTTACTGAAAGAAAAAAAAACAAAAAACAAACCAAATTAACAAAACAGTACAATGATATCCCCAAACCTGGTAATTCCCAATGCATTCTCTTAGAGATTAATGAATCACATTAATCCTGTCTGTCCAATGCTGAAATACAGCATACACTACCATTTAGGAAGGGTTTTTTTCAGAAACAGGATCTTGTCACTGGCAGTGGTGACACATGCCTTGCATGTCCCACTGTCCCATGGACTAAAGTACCTCCCGCCTATTTCAGACTTTGCAGGAACATTTCTTTAAGTGTGCATTCTACCCCAAATACACAACATGGATACTGTAAAGCTGGCCATTTACTTCCATATATCAGTTAATCCTGGTAGCTAAGTGACCAAAACGTTTACATACTGATTTAGGAGCTGCTTATCAGCTGTGGCTTCTAGTTGTGGTTGATTGGATGTGAGGATCTCTTGTGTTTCACAGGATCAGGCTTTAATTTGCCAAGTGCTGTATTTGTCCCACAAAATGGCAACAATCCAGACTGCAGGACAGACACTTGAAATCTAGCTTGATCTTCAGAGAGAAGAACAAAGATGAATAAAGATGCACCTCTGAATCTCCTCGGGCTGCTCATGGCCCTGACCCTACTCCACAAGGCAGCATTAACAGTACTGGTAAGCCAAATACTTTCTGTATTTCTTGATCAATAAAAATACCAACACTACCAGATTTATTACAAAGAACTTATGTCCCTATGACTCAATCTGAATACGAGAAATTAAAGTTTGGTTTCTAAAATAAATGTTTCAAAAAGCTGAAACGGAGGTAGAAAGTGTGCTTGGTTTCCTGATGTCTTCACTGAAGAAAACACATCCCTTTTTATTCCATAGACTATTCAATATCCCCAATGCTTTAAAAGAAGTTCTCTTCACATAGACGAAATCTATCATGAACTACACAGGTAAAAACACAGTATGCAAACTGATTTCTATAATGCTGAAAGCCATATACAACTGTAGAGGAAAACACTCTACTCTCCGAGTTAATTGTTTATGTTTGTTTCTAGGAAGCAAGCTTTTTATCAGATAAAACAATAAGATACTGTAATTGCAGGTGTGCTAACAAGATCTTTTATGTACAAAATTTTACAAGATGACCTAAATTCATCTGCAGTGGAGACACTTTGGGTTTCAGTGTAAATACTCACAAAATTAATTTGGCCCTAAGTCTCTAGTAGGGCTGCACCTCCCCTTCCTCTTCTGGAGGAAGGGGTAAAAATCTAACAGAAGAACATTGCTGGAAAAAAATAATGTGTAAACAGAATTCTCCCCCATTATGCAGCTGGGGAGGGGAAAAAGTATATCACTGATAACATCTTAAATTTCATGCTTTTAACATACAAAAATTTGAAATATTCACTAATGATCACATCTAAAAGTTTTCATTCAGTGGTCTTTCTGCTCCTTTTAAAGATCAAAAAATAGCTTTAAAATAAAAGTTAACATTGCTTTTATCACCATTTGACGTGCCATGCATGACACAGGTACAAAGTACTAAGAGAAGCTTATGTCACAAAGGAGTATTGCAAGACACCTTCTATATTTCAAATTAGCTTGTGGTATTCCCCCATACTCCAAAGAAAGATCAATCAAGAGATACAGGAGCCCTTCCAAAGAGCTCCTTACAGTAATTTTAGGTGTTTCCATTATCTGAGTGCTCTTAAGAAAAGGTCTACTCTCTCCATAAGCACACACAATTCCCAGGACTCCAAGGGAGTTAGGCCATGGTATGAAGAGAATAAATCTTTAAGGCAAGTGTAGGAAGAGAAAAAGCCTTTAAAAAAGCAGCAGTTTGTAAAGATGGTAGCTGCTTTGTGCACCCATTCAAACAAACCACAGCAGAATAAAGCACTGTTAGTGGCATTTCTGTAGTACAGTACTATATTACTGACAAGTAAAGTATGGGATCATATGAGAGACATACACTTCAGCTCCCACATGCCCGCCACATAATCTCAGCTGAGCTGTTTTCTTCCAGGTAAGTGAATAACAGAGCTAAATACACACACAGTCAGAAAATTACTGAGCTCTTGATGGGGATTTTTTTTGCTTTAAGTATTTTCTTGAAACATACATGTTTTTACTGGAAAAGTCCAGCTGATATTCAAAAGTATAGTTAATACAAAGAAAAGTTAAAAATACTTATTTACTTTAATGGGCCTTATTGAGTATAAATTCACCTTATCTCAGTATATCAATCAGATACTATTGGTAACATATGTAATATTTCTCTTAATAGTCTCTTTAAGTGCAGAAACGCAGAAGATACACAGAAGTAAACTCACTTCTACAATGTGCTATGGAGTTTTTATCTGAGTTATTTATGTGACTCGGAAAGTGTTTTTACTCGACAGACTCTAAATACAAGCAGCATTACACTGTTCAACAAAACATGTTCATGACACAGCAATCACAAAGACTTTGGGGTCATGCTACTGTGGTGGCACAGGCCAGACCGCCCAGTCCATGTACGTACACCAGTATCAACGCACACCTTGGAAGAGGTGGTCCCTCCTCCCTGGCTGCCCCTTCCCTCCTCTCACCCCACAGTCCACTTGTTCCAGACTGTTCTCGGGGCAGAGCCAGGAGGTGGAAGATGGGGAGGGGGATACTGAGTAATATTTTTTTTTTTAAATGCCGGCTACATGTGCTTTTGGACAGCGAGGGTGACCGGCAGCGCAGTGGATGCTCGTGTTCTGGCCCCACCGCCTGCACCCTCGCCACAGCCCGCCTCTCCTCCACTCCTTCCCCAGGGCCAGCCCTGCCTTCACAAGGAGCTGCTGGAGGTGGACCTTTTGGATCGCTTGATCATGCTGGGGTGGAACTCGGTGTGGCGGCGGGCGTGCTTGGTCAGGTGGTCGCTGCGCATGAAGCGCTTCTCGCAGAGCGGGCAGCGGAACTGCTTCTCGCCGGTGTGCGTGCGGTAGTGCCGCGTCAGCTCGTCCGAGCGCGAGAACTTCTTAAGGCAGTCGGGCCACGTGCAGGGGAATGGTCGCTCACCTGTGGGCAAGAAAGGACGGCGAGAGATTATGGAGGGCAGGGGGACTGCAGATCGGCACATGCCAGCCTTGCTCAGGAGCCAGAGCACATGCTGCTGAGGGAGAAAAGCTGCTTTTGTTTCCTGCCATGGTGCCAGCATCTCTGGAGTTGATAAGTCACTTCGTCAGGCTTCACTCTCGCCTCCAGCAGAAGCCAAAAATCCCTCCAAACACACGAAACTCACATTCTAGTGCAGAACCTTACATGACCTGAAGACTGTCAAAACAAGAGATGAGCTCTGCCTTTGCCTGTATGTTTTTCATATTGGTCTCACTACCGTAGCTTGGGAAAGGTGTGCTAGAAATATTCCTCTGACACTCCCATTCTACTGAATTATTTGTAACAGTTAGAAAATGACGCAAAAAAAAAAATTGTTTAGCTAGGACAAGTCTTTCCATCCCAGGAAGAGCTGAGTGGGGAGGCACTGGGGAGTACAGTGAAGCCTCAGGGCTGTAAACATGGAGGGCAAAACTGCTGCACCTGCAGAGGGAAGTCCCATGCTCCCCTTTCAGCCCTTCCTCTGGAAATCCAAGGTGTCCCAGCAAGTATCAATCTCTTAGGGTGCTGGTTTGAAGACAGGAAAAACACCTCATTATTCCCACTCTATTGGAATAAATGTTTGCTATAATGATTAAAAACAAACCCAAACACGTTAACCTAAATGACACCACAACTTTGCTTTTACAAAACAAGGGTGCAAGGGTTGAAGAGCAGTCCACGTCATCTTCCTGGCACTCCACATCCCTACAGTTCACCTCTGTGGGTTGCATAGGCCTTGCCTTCAGGCACAAACACAGTGCCTCCAAAGCAGCAAGGCTGACCCTAGTACACAGCACAGATGGAAACTGAAGTTGTTTAACTTCACACAAAAGATTTCCACCATGCACTGCTGCAGGTTTGATCCCTTTCATTTACCTTCTTCAGAGCCTCCTGAAGGGAATATAAATGGCAGCTCTATAACAGCTATTTATAGATAACCATGAAATACAAAAATTATCCCAGGGGTCTTCCAGCTTGGAAGAGTTGGAAAGAAACTCAGGAACTCCAGTATTTCTTAGTACTATGAGGTTTGGTACAACAGGTGAGCTCACTTTACATTCAAAGATCAACAGAAAAGGAGTGACTTACAAAGTGGGTCCTGGAGTTCTCCCCAGATAAAACAGCAGGGACAAAAAGCTACAGACTTGAATGAACAGCCCTGAATCCAGGAGGACAATGGTCCACACAAAGTATGGTAGAGTTGCAGGGAGGGACTCACTGATGGCATCCAAAAGGCCAAAGGAGGATAAGGACAGGCCAGGTTAGCTGAGGTGTAGTTACACCAGGGGCCCTGAAAGCCCTAGTAAGCTTCACTAAATAATGCTTCACTGTTTGGGCTCCCAATGCTTTGTGCTGCTCAACTGCTGCCCTATTCCAGACCAACCAGCGTGCCCTGGAGCGGAGCTGGGTGAGTGGCACTGCCTCAGTCACAGCACAGCCCTGTGGCTCTGCCCCTGCGCCTCATGGCCATGCTGGTTCTCGGTCAGGGGACAAGGACGGAGCACAGGAGGCCACACCAGCTGCCTGCCCAAGCCTGGTGGAGGCAGAGCTGCCAGCCATCGTGAGCCAGGGCTACTTTGTTTGTTATCAATGCATTTCTCAGCTCCCTGGCGTACGCATTTTGACACGGATGGAAGACCTTCTGAACAACCACTGCCTGTATAAAACAAATTAATTAAAACAGCATGAAGGGTCACAGCTGCCTGAATGCCACAGCCACAGCTCCACTGTGGAGCAGCACCAGGAGCTGTAGGGAGGCCTCACAACACCACCCCTGCCCAGCCCTTAGCATCTGAGGCAAGTGTTTCACTTGTGCTGCTCTTTTGCAACCTATCTCATGGCTTGTCACAGCTCCTGGAAGCAGGTGGCAGTGGGAGGTGCAGAACAGCTTTCTTGCCCCCCGGGAGCGTGGGAGGACTGCTACACATCTTGCACCTGTGGAGCTATCTAGTGTATGCCTCTGTGTCAGGCACTGACACCCCAGAGCAGTGGGAGCAACTGAGGCATCCTGCCTCATCTCTGGAAACCACATTTCCAACCATCTCCCCCAGAACAGCTCTTCAGTCTGCAGAAATGCCCAGCTGTAAACAGGGAGATTAGGTGCTTAGGCTGCATCAGTCTTTGGGGAGCATCACCTATTTTTGGCATGGTAGTATCCAACTTGAGTGTCTAAAAGTAGTATTTAAAATATGGCCTCAAGCAGTCCTTAAGAAATTGAACTCTGCCCCCATGCCCTCCTGGAATTTCACTTGGGAAGATAAAATGAAGCCCTGCTTCTGGAATTCCCTCTGACACGTGACAGGAGCAGCATGACCTCCACCATGGCTACCCCACACATCCATTGCACATGCCAGGGAAAAGCACTCTGAGGTTATGCAGTGTAGGCACAAAGCTTTAGGGAAAGGCACGGCTTGCTCAGGATCACATGAGGATCACCTCACCTGCTGTGCTTTGGTACTGTACTCCGCAGGGAATCAACCCTGGGCCCAGCTGGGGCAAGATACAAAGGCTGCAGGAGCCTGTCATGGTGGAGACACCTTGCTACCAACAGAAAAGCTGCTGTGCATGAGGGTGGGACACAGCAGAGATCACGGCCAGAGATGGGTGGCCATGCTCCCTTGGAGGCATCAGGATGCCACCAGCACGGCCGCCCATCCACTGCAGAGCTCCCAATAACAGTAGTAAAGAATGACTCCATCACCTCAGCAATACAAACCTGCAGAAGATGTCACAGCCACTTTGGAAGTTCCTATATGAAAGTAGGCACTGTCCCTGACACCTAGATGTATTAAACTCCAAGCTTCTCAGAGCAGAGACAGGGGGAGGGAGGCTTTTCCAGGCCCTCAGGGCTCACCTCCGAGCCCAAGAATTCATGTCTCCCCTTGGTCACAAAGCTATAAGGGATGAGAGCAGCCCAAAGAGATGGCACCTCAGTGACAGCCTCAATAGGTGCAAGGCAGGCATGGAGTGTGTTTCTGGGAAGCACTTAAAGCAAGGCAGAGATGGCTGATGGCATGTGATAGCCATCCACTCTACAAAGATGGTGGCTGTATCTGCTGTATTTGACGTGCTTTCTTTCTGCAGCAGCAGAGATGTGTGTGGAAGAGCCCTCTGAGAAAACAAGTTTGCAACTCCTCTGCTTGCTGAGCAGGCAGTGGCAGAGAGAGCCGCAGTGCAAGTGGGTGCTGCCTCCATCTGGAGACACGGATTTCTGAGCCAGGCAAGGCGTGCACCTCCCTTGTGATTCTTCTCCCTTAGTTTTGGGGGTTGTAACGCTAAAGCTTGAAACATCAACATGCAGTGCTGTTATACACTGCTTCCCTTAGTGGCTGTATGCTACTGACTTTTTACATTATGCCTCCGATGGGATTTTCCATCAAGAAATGGTCAAAGGTACATCATGATAATCTGAAACTATGTGTGATTGGATCCTAACACAACAGACACAAGAGGTGAATAATTCTCTTTAAAAAATGAGTATGTATACACATATGTATCCAGAGCAGCTTACAGAAGTAAAAAGTGAATGAGAAACTGATTTATAGGAAATAGGAACAGGAGCATCTGCAGACTCCCATTCTTTGCGTTGTGTGGCACCAGGAATAGAATGAGACAGTTTATTCTAAGTTAACAGTGGTGTTTCACAGGTCTTCTCTACAATCGAAAGAACTACTGCAACCCTGGCTTCCTTTAAATCCCATATGGATGTAAAGGCCTTTGCAGATCCTTTTAATCTTAGCCCTCTTGCTACACCTGCCATTTTCAACTTGTTCTTTCTCCCCACCCTCTACAACAAATGTTTAGTTTGTTCTTTCTGGGCAAGTTTAAGCCCTATATCCAAGCTACTTTTTATGACCTATGGCAGGTCGATTTTATTTTATTCTGAATAGATTAAAAAAAAAAAAAATCTTTTTTCCCCTACCCTGGGACATTCCAGATTTTCCCACACTGCAGTCTAACACAGAAAAAAGAATTCTGAAAAATGAATACAGAGTGGGCATTAGCAGGCTCATTAATATAAGTACAGGTAGTAGTGATATCCTGATTAGTCATCTGCCTCCTCACCACAAAACTCTGCTTTATATGTGGATGACTGAGGTTAGGAGCTGCAGTTCATGGTGGCTTTAACACACAGAATATCTGCCGTCTCAGGTATACTTTCTCCCCAGTGATTTGCCCCACACACTCTGAATGAGCAATTTCCTGTGGGACACTGGAGTTTGACTGAGTGTCCACATGCCAGATATTCTGGTGAAGATAGATCATCTGGGCAGACAGACTGGAGGCCTTTCAAGCAGGCTTTTTCCTCTTCTGAGATATTCCAAATCAGATCATTAAAACACATGCCAACCAGGTACAGATACTGGTGCAGAGAGAGATCAGCAGTGTGCATGTTTGGGACCATATGCCTAAACCAACGCTGTCTGGAGCACCTAAACCATGGTCATCTAAGCAGACAACTGACCAAAAAGATGGGATAGGCACAGATGTTTGGGTTCCAGCAAGGGGTTTAGTCCACCAGGACTTAGGATTAAACACAACAGGTTGGTTCAAGTATTAAAATGCTGCCTTCAGCAAGTACTTAGAGTGTTCTGACATTCTTAAACTACCAGTCAGCAGCTGCTTGGACATACAGCTGTTTTGAGTCTCTCTCCAAAGTCCAGATGCAAAACCACCTGCTACAACCTGCTGCTGCCGAGCCTAAATTCCAGGAAAACTGTCTTGCTGTTATCCCACTGCGATGCAGTATCAGACACAAGAGATGCCCTTTCAGCTTCTCCGTCAGAGCACAAACCTCCTTCAACCGTGTTACAGAAGGCTTTCTCCGGGGGACTGTGCCTCCATACACACAAACATACAGAGAGAGAGAGCACTCAGGCAAGCTACTTGGGAAAGATCTTTCCAAACCTCACCAGAGAGTAAAATCCGTGCTTTGGTAGCTAAGGCAAGAGCCCTCAGCAGTACATTCCTAGATATGTGAGACAAGTTCCTAGCTCTTCTCCTTTCCCAGCTCATCTTCATGTGAACTCCCTCCATTTTACAGTAATACTTGAATAACAACAACAATGGAGAGACACCAACTCCTAGCCTGGTGCTTACATACCTAGTGCACTTACCTGGGAACAAAGGACATTGGGTAGAAGCTCCTGTCCAATACAAATGATCAAATTTCCTTGCTAGGATGAAACAGCTTTGACAGGGAAAGGAGGAATCCAATTTCACATGTATTCAGAAAGCTAATGTAACTTATGATATTTCACTCTGAATTTATTAGCCAGTGCTTCAACAGACTTTTCCCTCAAGTTTAAAGTATTTATGGAGTGCTCTCAGGCTGTGCACATTAATCATAACCTGAACACAGATGGTGAACTGCACTACCACAAGTGTACAGTGTCTGAGGTATTCTCTGCCATCACTCCCTCAGACCCTGTTTCTTTAATCTTAAACTGGCCCTCCCCTGCTCTTCCAGCTGCAGGCTTGGAAGCTGTTCAAGGCCAGAAGCACAGGACCAGCAGCCTGGTGCACAACAACAGAGCAGCCAACAAAGAGGAACAAAGGAGTTCCTGCAGCAATCCCAACAGCTGGCGCTGCAAGAAACACAAGCTAACAAGAGCAGTGACACCCACCACATGGTCTCCAGTGCCACAGCACAAACACTGAGCAGAACTCGGTAAAACTGCAATTTCAACACATCCATCTGGAAGCAGAAGTTGTGCTCTTACGGATAATGCCTGCTCACTGCTTCTGTCCAACACGTGAACTTTGTCATGCTGACTCAATTGATAAACTTTTCTGGAGCACTTTCCCACAAGTGACACATACACTTGCTTAAAATCTTAAATTTTTATCAGAAAAAAAGACAACAGGGAATTGGACAATTCTGAACCTAATCTTGACGATTTCTACCTACCTTATTCAGCTGGCAAGGCTCCCAGTCAGGATCATCGTGTTTCTCCAAGACCTGGAAACATGCCCATTAGAACTCCAGCAATTTGTGCATTTTCATTAACCATGGTATTTCACATGGCAATCTGATTTTAACAAAAAATCTGTGGTCAGCTCCACTTTTTGCTCTTGGGTCCTATTCTAAAGGATCTGGGTAAGTGACATGGCATGAGCTGGACAGAAGGGTCTTAGAACGCTGTATTTCAGATTATGCTCAAACAAAATTACTGAGAAAGATCTCGGTGAGCAGAGGACTGTCAACATACCAGCACCTGTACAGTCTGATGAGTGAGATAATCTAGAACACAAATAACAAAGCAGTACAGTTAAACCAAACCAATACAGGGGCTGGTCCAACACCACGACATCTGGATAGCAGTAACAGGCAGCTGGAAATGCTCCTCCACTTGCCTGTGCAGACTGTCAGCCTGTGGGCTCTCACCTCTGCCCAACCCCTGCTTCCGAGCCCTGCTGAGAGCCAAATGCTGGGAGCACTTAAGAGTGCATCAGCTGCCTGGAGTTACAAAACTCTCTGCATCGTTTGGATCCAGTTTACATGATGATACAGTTGGCTGAAAAGCTGAGCTGAAGAGGGAGAACTTTTCCCACATCTGGATTTTGAGCATCTAAACTCTTAATTAAGGGCATCTGATGTGTATGTGGAATTCCCATCAATCCCCAGCCTCCCCAGGCAAGCACACACCTAAAAGTCCAGTAGGAGGAAGCATCTCACAAGCTACTTTCATGGTACCTTTCTGGTCAGGAAGGAGGAACAGAGAAGATCTAGTGTCAGTGGTAATGCGCCCTTTAACTGGATTATATTCATACTATCATAGCAAACATGAATTTTGTACAGCTTGTTTCTCCTGCCATTTTCTCTCCCTGTCCTTTGCCCTGCACTCCCTGGCCAGGCCTCCTGACTGAGATTGCTTTTTTGCTGTATGCCTTCATTTTCCCTGGAAACCTTCTGGCCTGCACATCTCTCTGTATGAAGCTGTTCCCCCTGCTCCATCTTTAAGGCTAATGATAACACTACACACCTACACCTGTCACCTGAACACCTGTAACCCTACACCTGTCATACCCAAACCTCTAAACCCACCTATTTAGAGAATTTCTGTTTCTTCTTAATTTTGGAAGTAACTCTGCTTATCTGCTGTTGCTTGTCTTTTTCTTGCTCAGGTGGGTCCTTCACCTTTTCCCAGCCTCTGTACGACTTCCAGGGCTTGGGTCTCACCTAAGCCTGGCAGCACAGGCAAGGGGACTGCTTGCACAAGCAGGACGTGCAGTGCCATCTGCTGATCTTTTCCTGTAAAGATCAACTCAAAAGACAGCTTCTGATGGATGGCTAATTTGGGCCTCCTGGAAATTGAACTAGCATTATCAAAGGCCCAAACTTCAAGCAAACAGTTATATAGACATTTTTAGTATCTGAAATATGTAATCTTTTAAACAACAAGTTTAAAGAATGGTTAATAAGATAGAGACCTCTAACCTCTCAGCATCAGGTTTTTGCCTTCTACCTTTCTACCTTGATTTGGTATTTTGTTTCTTGCTTTGCATTAGGCTACCAAAGACGAACTGGTGAGTTTTCAGATGCCCAACCACTACACAGAAAGAGAAGGATCTAGAGCTTCCCAACTTGCTTGGTTAGGACTAATGATTAAAGAGAACTGTGACTACGCACAAGTTCACGGGTGTGAACAGAAATCCTTAAGCCATTTTCCAAGATACAAATACTGGGATTAAATATTAAAAATTACCAGGAAGCTTCAACTGGTGGCTGTGCACCTATTTCCACTAAAGGCTACACTGCAGCAAGTATCCTAGTTGGTGACTGGGTGAAAAATGGCAGAGAGACACATTATTTGAAAAAAAGAAAATAAAATGGTACTAAGGAGGGCCCATTAATGCTCTGTAACATATAGTTATGAATAACTCCAGAGGTCCTATTGAATCCCACTGTTGCTAAGGAATTGTTGTCATCTATAAAGACAATTAACATTATCAGTATCTTTTAGCATTTCAGTGAGCTACAATTAACTTCACATTAGGAAGCTCTGAAAGTTCATTATTCCTGGATGTCTGCAGCGATTTTAATCACACAGAACTACCACGACAGTACATCAGTGTTTCTGAGTCAAATGCCTCATACTTGGAGCTAAGGCCACCCACTTGGGAGCAGCACATGCTAAACCTCATACCACTTGAGCAGTACTTATTATAACACTACTGCTTACAGCAGGCTGTGTGGGTTGTACAGTACATTAATTTACATGTCATCACACAGAATGCTATCTCAGCCAACATCTATTCTGGTTCTCTTATCAGGGTGGATATTTGAGTGTGGGGTAGTAAATGGAAATGATACTAACGTTTTCTTTGTCACTTATGAGACAACATCTTGGAGAGCACCAGCTACACTCAGCCTCCAAAAGAGCATCTGAGCTGCAGTCTCTGAGCTGGTAACACAGCTCCTGGCACCCGTCACGAGGTCAGCACAGGGTCACCACTGACCATCCTCTTTCCCAGCTCAGAGAGAAAGCCTAACCGCAGAGCTCATGGCTGAGCCATATCCTGTAATCCTACCCCTTCTCTCCAGCCTCCAGAGCAGCACCCAGCACACCTGCCAGCAGAGCACCGCTCGGCAAGGAGCCCCGAGCCTGTTCCTCTGCAGCGCACGCACACCTAGGCACACCGGTGAACCGGAGCCACGGAGCCTGAGCTGGAGCTCAGATGCGGCCACATCCTACCCAATCCTTATTAAATTCTACAGCAATGCCTGACGGTACATTCCTTGGGTGATCAACTCACTTTGTATCACACCGCTAACCGTCACCACCAACAGACAAAATCCAAAAGGTACCGTCATTGACAGAACTGATGTAAAGCACATGAAATGTCTTGGTTGTGTTTGTCTCATTTTATTCATGCCTTTCTGTTACTGAACACAACCCTTTAATTCAGAACATTTTTAAAGCAGCCTTTTGTACTCCAATATGATCCCAAGAGCAATTCAGACCTATAAAGGTTTTTATTTAATCACTTACACTGAAGGTCTAAAAATAAACAAATAAACAAACAAAAACCACCAAAACGAAAACCAACAAACGAACAGGGAAGTCTGCAGCTGCTGTCCCCTTGGGGCTAGGCTGCCGCAGATATGTTTTATCTCCAGGTTTCCATGTTGCCACACCCTCCGAGGCGCCCGAGCGAGGGCCGGGAATGGGAGCACACAGCTTGATGAATTAAGCCCTTGTGGAACGCGTCAAAGCTGGATCTCGGTAACCGATAGTGCGAGGCGCTGCCGCCGGCAAGAGCGGGCTCGGTCCTCCCTGTCCGGCGCCTCAACGGCCCGGGATGTGCTCCGCTCCAGCGCCAGCTCCAGCTCCGACACCGGCTCCCGCTGCCGCGCTCCCCGGGCGCGCCCGTGCCGCCCGCCGGAGGGGGTGTGTCCGCCCGCCCCAGAGGTGCCGCTCGCCCGGGCTCAGCGAGACGCGGCCGCCGCCCCCTCCCGAGCCCCGCCAGCCCCTGCCCCGGCGCCACGGCCCCGCGGCATCCAGCCCCGCAGCCGGGCAGAGCTCGCCGACAACTCTGCGGCCCAGGCCGCGGCTTCCGACGGCGGGAGCAGCGAGAGGGGCGCGGGCGGGACTGCGCTGCCCTCGCCTCCCTTGCGGAATGGGCGCCCAGTTCTGACCCTACAGCGGCAGGAAACCCGAATCCCGCCGCCCCGGTGCTTCCCTCGCCGACGCCCCGAGCGCACTCGGGGGCCCCTGCCGCCATCCTCCCCTCCCAGCCGCTCCGGACAGCCGAGTTCGCTCCGCTCGCCGGCATCTGCCGCCGGCCCGCGCTGCCCGCGGGGCCCGGGCCGGTTCCCGGCCGGCGCAGGTGGGCGGCGGGCAGGGCGCGGCGGGAGGCGCTGCCGCAGCCCCGCCCGGGGCGGCCGCCGGCTCCCGCCGGACAAGGGGCGCTGATGAGAGCCGGGGGAAAGAAGGGGGGCGTGAAGCCGGGGACACACGAGCCAGCCCCGAGCGGAGCCGGAGCGGCGCGGCAGGGCGGCGGGGGAGCGCGGGGATGCCGGGCGCGCCGCTGGCCGGGTTCATACGAGGACAAGCGCTCGCTCCCGCCCCCTTCCCTCCGCCACCGCTGACCTGTGTGCACCCGGTAGTGCGCCTTGAGGTGGGAAGACTTGCCGTAGACCTTGCCGCAGCCGCTGTAGGGGCACTTGTGCCGCTTCTCGGCCGCCAGCTTCCCCTTAGGGGCGGCCCCGGCGGCGCGCAGGCGGGGGGGCGGCCCCGGCGGGGGGCTGCGGGGCGGGCTGGAACCCTGCTCGGTGGCCGCGTCGCTGTCGGAGCCCGCGTCCTCGTCGGGGCTCTCCACGCTGTCACTGCAGACGGAGGGGGCGGGCAGCGGCCGGTACTTGTTCAGCTCCAGCAGGCTCTTGGCGATGGCCAGCAGGGCGCAGTAGTCCTTCCAGGCGTCGCGGGGGTCGCGCAGCTCCCGGGCCGCCTCCCCCTCGCCCGGCACCTTCAGCCGCGCCGCCTCGGGCACGGCGGAGCGGTTGGAGATGGAGACCAGGCACTGCGCCGCTACGAAGTCCACGTACGCGACGGCCGACATGGTGCGGCCGCGCCCCGACGACAAGGGGGACTCCGTCCGCCCTCACTGCTCGTCCGCCGGGCCGACCGCCCCGCCGCCAGCCATGGCCCGCCCGCGGCGCGGGAAAGAGCGGGGCGGAGGAGGAAGGGGGCGTGGGGGGCGAATAAATAGCGGGGCGCCGGGCAGGTCCTTCACCGCCGCCCCCCGGGGGCGGCGCGCAGTCGGCGAGGGGGGAGCGCCGCCCGCGCGGCCGGCCCGAGTCCGGCGCAGGGGCCGGGGGAGAGGATACCGCCCGCCCCGCGCCCCGCGTGCTCCTGCCCGGGGGCGGCCGCGCCGGGGCCCATCACGTCAGGCGCGGAGCCCCTCCCGCCCCGGCCGGTCCGCGGGCAGGGCCGGCCGGCTGTGTTTACTTTCTCCCCCCGCCACTCACGGCGCCCCTTTTCTAGGGGGGGCGTGTCCGCCGGGCGGCCTCCCAGCCAATCGCCGCGCTCCCTCCCCAGGCCGCGTGCTACTCCGGGCGCCCCGCCGCGACCGCTTAAAGCAGCGATGCCGGGGCGCCGCCGGGGCCGCGACGGCGGGGGCGCCGCGGCTCCGCTCCCCGCCGCGGAGGTCGCGCCGCCGGCCCGGACGCGGCCCGGAGGAGCCGGCGGCGGCCACGGGCGGGGGCCCGCGGTGGGGGCGACCCGGGGCGGCGGCGCCGAGCGGGTTAAGTGGCTTCCTGGAAGTCCTACGGTCCCAGCAACGGGCCGGCCAATGGGAAGTGAGCCGGCTGATGTCACTGGCAGCACTCCGCCAATCAGCGCCCGGTCCCGAAAGGTGCGCAACGCTCGGAGGCGCGGGGAGCGGCGGGCGCGGAGAAGGGCGGGAGAGGCGCGGGGATGCCCCGCCCGGGCGGGCTGTCCGTGACCCCGGCGCGACCCCGGGCTGGCCGCCCCTGCCCTGCCCTGCCCTGCCGGGGCACCGGGGCCCGCCGGGGCGGCTCCCGTACTGCCTCGGGACCGGGCCCGGCCCGCGCGGGCAGGAGACGGCAGCAGGGCGCTGTGCAGGAAACAGGAGCCCGAGAAGCCTTCGGAGGAACCCGGTGGCGGCGCTGGGTGCTCCATTGCCGCAGCGTCATCGTTGAGACAGGCGGCTCCGTAAGGGGGGGCGGAGGGGAACCCGCTGTGCCCCCACGGCGAGCGGGGCAGGTGCCTCGGCGGGGGTCACCGAGCGGCATCCTCGGGGAAGAGCTTTAGGGCCACCTGATAATGTCTGCCGTTTGGCCTCTGCCAGCAAACATAAAGGTCAGGTTGACACTTACCCCCTCGCCAAGTAAGTGCCATGCAGCCTAATCGAATCCCAAAAACCTGTCACGTCTACCCAAATAACACGCCCCCATCTCTGCCTCATCGAACGCGCAAAGCTCGTAGAGTGTTGCGAAAGCTGACTGACCTGTGCTCAGCCAGAGAAGAGTGAAAAATTGGATTCTGGAGCAAGCACTGTTTAAAAAAAGGAAAAGAAGTTACCATCATCCCTAAGCCATGAGTACCGAAGTGTGAAGTATGTCAGTGTGTTTTGCTGCTTTGCGAGCATCAGGAGAGAGGGTAACAAAAAGATTCTGCCTTTGAAATAATGCCTGTGAGCCTCTCTACGGCATTCCCCACAGTAACACGGGTGCCTCTGAAATAAATCACCACGTAGATGGAGAAGCACTCTTGTCAGACAGAGGAGCTTTTCCCAGCTTTTGTGAACTGCATCCCAAGCAGACTGAGTCCTGGCAGGCCAGGGTCCCTGACTGAATCAGCTGCAGCCCACCCTTCCTGACAAAAACAGACAGGGCCTGAATGGTGACAAGCTTTATGGATTGCTATTAATTTCATTAGCTGAATGTGGAAATGATGAGGAAGTAGCTACCAAAATGAGGCAGTGTTGTTCTGTTCCTGCAGGAGATAAAAATTAGTGATGTCAGCCATTTTGTATGCTAGCACACTAGGTCACTGTGTGTAACCTCGAGCAGCAATAATTCTTTGCCATGGATAATTGGCATCAGCCATGGATAATTTTATGTGCCATAACTCAGAAAAAAAATGCACAAACAAAACAAAAGAGCTAGAGGCTAGGTCTGTAAGTGGATCATCTGTAGGCTGATGAAGACCAAAGAGAGAATGTGAATAGAGCAATGTTTCTAAAGAGGTCTCAGTCATCAGTCAGCGAGTCACTCTTAACCCTATTCTCACAGCATTTTTCCCAGCTAATCTAGCACCCGTTGGCCTCTGGTGCTGAAGAGACACCAGGCAGAATAAGAGGTGTGATCTCCAGGTCTGATAGGAAGGAGGAACAGAAGGTATTGTTGTTTCTTTACCGCTAAAGCTGTTGATATATGTCTGGTTTCTGTATAGTACTGGTGCCTACAACCTTCTGTTTCCTTCAGAGGGGCAACGGCATTTTACACAGAAAACAGCATCTCAGGTTTGTTAATCTGGGTATCCTGGATGTAACTTCACAATCTGGATGTTTGTAATCTTTTTTCACAGCACTTTCAGAGCTTCTTTGGTTGACAGTGTCCAAAAGTTCCTGCTAGGAGATGTCCTAATCCACATTTCAGTAACATGCAAATAGCTTTCCGGAAGGTGACTTGCTTATTTCATGTCAGATACTCACGTTAGTAAACACCTCTTATATTAATTTGTACAGTTCAGTTCAGAGAGGAAAGTGTTAATAACAAATTAAAATAAAAAAGACAAAAAGACTTTTTTGTTTACAAGCTTGTTTTGTTTTAAGGTAACTCTTGGCTAATTTAAAGATTACAACATAATCTGTGCCCAGTTCCACAATGAGGAAGCATACCAAGCTTTTAAAATTATTCCAATATTCCTCCAAGAATATACTGCCAATTAAGACAATGTATTGCCTTTTTTTTTTTAATGTATCTAGTAGTCCAAAACCCCAAGACTCCAAGTGATTTAGGTCCAAACAATATTTAAATAGCCATGTCAATGTTATACAGAATTTTATACTTGTAGACAGTATCAAAGTGACCATGTCTACTTTCTGAACGGCAACACACATGTGCCTGGAAACAGGATTGTGCTCACAAACCTGTTTGTCTCCAGGTGATACAGGCCATCACTCAGATTTGGCTGTGCTGATGGTTTCAGAGCATGCATTTAATCCATAGCTTGGTTTATAATTCACAGCTATTTTTTTGCAATAACTGGGCTAAACAAGGATGTTCTCTTAGACTGTACAAATGTAGTGTACAACTTGGCAGAGGGGTAGGACCTAGGTGATCTTTTAAGGTCCCTCTCAACAGAAACCACTCCATGGTTCTGAACCCACAGCAACGTTTAGATATAACCCCTTACATCCTTTGCCCCCCGAGGGCACTCACTTGTGAAAGCCTGAAGCCCAAATTCATCCCAC